>NC_069499.1:1502631564-1502756797 GCF_027579735.1 Bombina bombina | reverse complement strand
CAGTGGTTTCTCTACTTACAAATAGCATTCACCATCCATGCATACATAACTAAAACCCCAACACAACCAAACATCAAAACATGCAATATCCATAAGATTTGGTTCCACTGGTTGATGGGAAGTGAGGGGAGGGACAACTCACATTTAGCTATTAGACCACAAGATAACCCCAACTGACATGGAGGGAGAATGGTGCATGCTATTATGATATACTTATTACAAGTTCCTTGGGTTGGGTACTTTTTCACAACCTTACCAGTAATGGAGGAAATAACTCTATCTAAAGACATAATCTGAGACATAGTGACAGAAATTGTTTATTAAGGTTTTCAAAAAATATGATCATTTAAAAACAAGTAAAAAATGGTTTAAAATTCTTTAGAATAGTCTATTGTTTATTGCAGTTAAGTTTGTTTAGGTTTTTACATTCTTATATTTTTGGTTACGAATGGGCAATGGTTATGATAATGGGAAATATTTTCCCATACAAGCAAGAGGTCTGCCTGTCTCAGAATAACTATAGTGACTTGTAGGGTTTACAGCAGAGTTTAGAGCACACAGACTAATCATCGGCTAGATCACAATTTCCCCATAGACATCAATGGGGAGAGCCGGCTGAAAAAAAGTCTAACACCTGCAATAAAGGAGCGTAAAGCTCCATAACGCAGCCTCATTGATTTCTATGGGGAAACTAAATTTATGTTTAAACCTAACACCCTAACATAAACCCAGAGTCTAAAGACCCCTAATCTGCCGCCCCCGACATCGCCGACACCTACATTACCCTTATTAACCCCTAATCTGCCGCCCCCAATGCCATCACCACCTACATTACACTTATTAACCCTTAATCTGCCGCCCCCACACCGCTGACACCTACATTACACTTATTAACCCCTAATCTTCCGCCCCCAACGTTGCCGCCACTATACTAAAGTTATTAATCCCTAAACATAAGTCTAACCCTAACCCTAACACCCACTAACTTTAATGTAATTAAAATAAATCTAAATAAAACCTACTATTAATAACTAAATAATTCCTATTTAAAACGAAATACTTACCTATAAAATAAACCCTAAGCTAGCTACAATATAACTAAAAGTTACATTGTATCTATCTTAGGTTTTATTTTTATTTCACAGCTAAGTTTGTATTTATATATTTATTTATTTTTTTATTTTTTTTAAAGTTTTTTATTGAGGTTATAATAAAAGTTTCACAACATATTCATCCAATAACAATGATAGCATAATTCCAAGAGATACATCCTTATAGCATAGACATAGTCATAAACCAAAGAAAAATGGGCAAGAGACAAATGAGATTACTAGAGTTAGTCATGTAAAACAGGGATGTCAGTAACGGAATCTATGTTTGTGCATAAAATAATGAGACCTCAGTTTTATGTTTTATATATAGTAAATGTGGCCCACGCCTTACCGTGAGGAGAATTTTTAGGTTTGTTTATTCTAATAGGATTGAGGCAGGTGCGGGGCAGTATTAGTTTAAAAGCTCTGAGACCAGGGTGGCCTAAAGAAGGGAAAAAAGAATTCAGCGGACAAGAGCCGCTCGTATTAGAAGAGGAAGGGGATAGGAGGGAATAGGGAATGAGGGGCGGAGCTATCTAGGATGCCAGGTTAATTATGTGAATGGGGCTCTTGGAGAACTTATTATACAGTCACAAATCTACAAGTAGCGTCATGTATAGAGGAAAATATTAGTATATACAGAATATAAGGGACTACTGCATGCACTCCTCTCCTGGGGAGGTGCCAGCTCTAGGCTATGTGGGTGAAAGGGATATAAGTATGACCCGTAGGCAACCAGTGCCGGCGGGAAAGGGAGAAGAGGAGCTCAGCAAAGGCCAGTATTTCGTCCAAATAGAAACTTCCACGCAGGGAATGTGATTAATTAGATGTCTAATTATCTCTAGAGGGCCCTCTTTGTTAGATATAACCTTGTACATAAGATGTGCCTACCAGCTGAAGACACTGTAGTGGACATGGCGCTATACATAAACTGCATCTTTATACTGGAGGTTCTGAATGGTACATGTTGCTGTAGACACACTGACCCTATGTATTAACGGTATTATATTGTACCAGCTACTACCCTATTCACAGACTAAACTTATTAGCTAGAATAGCCACCCATTATGAGGTATTTATGATAAGGAAGCCCCGCAATTATGAGACCTTAGATAAGTATAAGGGGATTATGGACTTCTGGTTGTGAAGCCTCTGTGGTCAAATATAGAGGAAGTATTATATTGGCTCATGAAACTAGAAAGAGTGGGTAAATTTGGCTTAGTGAATACGAACCACTAATAATATGCTTTGTGCAGGGAGCAGGTTTTCAGTATTTTCAGCTGTAACCGATTAGTAAGTCAGTTATTGGGTCAAAATAACTTAGAGCCCATTTCCTAGAGGGTGACGTTGAACTATTGTATGCACAATCTATAGTAGCAAACAGAAAGTAGAGACAGATACTCGCTCACATTACCACAAAACAAAACTATTTCTTAGTATTAGCTTACTAGTTAATGTAACATATATAGGAACCTCAGTTTGTAAAACACTTATCATACGTTGCAAACAAACATTATAGCTGTGATTGTCAAAAAGGGTAACCAGTCAGGTTTATCTGCTTCCTTATATATTAGAGGGAGGCTAGGTTGGTAAAAGAGACAGCGACCTAGATTTGTAGTTTGGCGTTAGCCGTGAAAACCAGCGTTAGAGGCTCCTAACGCTGGTTTTAGGCTACCGCCGGTATTTGTTGTCACTCAAAATAGGGTCTAACGCTCACTTTTCAGCCGCGACTTTTCCATACCGCAGATCCCCTTACGTCAATTGCGTATCCTATCTTTTCAATGGGATCTTTCTAACTCCGGTATTTAGAGTCGTTTCTGAAGTGAGCGTTAGACATCTAACGACAAAACTCCAGCCGCAGGAAAAAAGTCAGTAGTTAAGAGCTTTCTGGGCTAACGCCGGTTTCTAAAGCTCTTAACTACTGTACTCTAAAGTACACTAACACCCATAAACTACCTATGTACCCCTAAACCGAGGTCCCCCACATCGCCGACACTCGAATACATTTTTTTAACCCCTAATCTGCCGACCGCCACCTACGTTATACTTATGTACCCCTAATCTGCTCCCCCTAACACCGCCGACCCCTGTATTATATTTATTAACCCCTAATCTGCCCCCCTCAACGTCGCCTCCACTGCCTACACTATTAACCCCTAATCTGCCGACCGCAAAGCGCCGCCACCTACGTTATCTTATGTACCCCTAATCTGCTGCCCCTAACACCGCCGACCCCTATATTATATTTATTAACCCCTAATCTGCCCCCCTCAACGTCGCCTCCACCTGCCTACACTTATTAACCCCTAATCTGCCGACCGGACCTGAGCGCTACTATAATAAAGTTATTAACCCCTAATCCGCCTCACTAACCCTATAATAAATAGTATTAACCCCTAATCTGCCCTCCCTAACATCGCCGACACCTAACTTCAATTATTAACCCCTAATCTGCCGACTGGAGCTCACCGCTACTAATAAATGTATTAACCCCTAAAGCTAAGTCTAACCCTAACACTAACACCCCCCTAAATTAAATATAATTTACATCTAACGAAATTAATTAACTCTTATTAAATAAATTATTCCTATTTAAAGATAAATACTTACCTGTAAAATAAATCCTAATATAGCTACAATATAAATTATAATTATATTATAGCTATTTTAGGATTTATATTTATTTTACAGGTAACTTTGTATTTATTTTAACCAGGTACAATAGCTATTAAATAGTTAAGAACTATTTAATAGCTAAAATAGTTAAAATAATTACAAAATTACCTGTAAAATAAATACTAACCTAAGTTACAATTAAACCTAACACTACACTACATCAATAAATTAATTAAATAAACTACCTACAATTACCTACAATTAACCTAACACTACACTATCAATAAATTAATTAAATACAATTCCTACAAATAAATACAATTAAATAAACTAGCTAAAGTACAAAAAATAAAAAAGAACTAAGTTACAAAAAAAAAAAATATTTACAAACATAAGAAAAATATTACAACAATTTTAAACTAATTACACCTACTCTAAGCCCCCTAATAAAATAACAAAGCCCCCCAAAATAAAAAAATGCCCTACCCTATTCTAAATTACTAAAGTTCAAAGCTCTTTAACCTTACCAGCCCTGAACAGGGCCCTTTGCGGGGCATGCCCCAAGAAGTTCAGCTCTTTTGCCTGTAAAAAAAAACATACAATACCCCCCCCCAACATTACAACCCACCACCCACATACCCCTAATCTAACCCAAACCCCCCTTAAATAAACCTAACACTAAGCCCCTGAAGATCTTCCTACCTTATCTTCACCCTGCCAGGTTCACCGATCCGTCCTGAAGAGCTCCTCCGATGTCCTGATCCAAGCCCAAGCGGGGGGCTGAAGAGGTCCATGATCCGGCTGAAGTCTTCATCCAAGCGGGAGCTGAAGAGGTCCATGATCCGGATGAAGTCTTCATCCAAGCGGGAGCTGAAGAGGTCCATGATCCGGATGAAGTCTTCTATCAACTGCATCTTCAATCTTCTTTCTTCCGGATCCATCTTGCAGACCTCCGACGCGGAACATCCTCTTCTCCCGACGCCTACTAGCCGAATGACGGTTCCTTTAAGGGACGTCATCCAAGATGGCGTCCCTCGAATTCCGATTGGCTGATAGGATTCTATCAGCCAATCGGAATTAAGGTAGGAATATTCTGATTGGCTGATGGAATCAGCCAATCAGAATCAAGTTCAATCCGATTGGCTGATTCCAATTTTTTTTACAGGTAATTAGTTTAAAATTGTTGTAATATTTTTCTTATGTTTGTAAATATTTTTTTATTTTTTGTAACTTAGTTCTTTTTTATTTTTTGTACTTTAGCTAGTTTATTTAATTGTATTTATTTGTAGGAATTATTTAATTAATTTATTGATAGTGTAGTGTTAGGTTAATTGTAGGTAATTGTAGGTAGTTTATTTAATTAATTTATTGATAGTGTAGTGTTAGGTTTAATTGTAACTTAGGTTAGTATTTATTTTACAGGTAATTTTGTAATTATTTTAACTATTTTAGTTTAAATAGTTCTTAACTATTTAATAGCTATTGTACCTGGTTAAAATAAATACAAAGTTACCTGTAAAATAAATATAATCCTAAAATAGCTATAATATAATTATAATTTATATTGTAGCTATATTAGGATTTATTTTACAGGTAAGTATTTATCTTTAAATAGGAATAATTTATTTAATAAGAGTTAATTAATTTCGTTAGATGTAAATTATATTTAACTTAGGGGGGTGTTAGTGTTAGGGTTAGACTTAGCTTTAGGGGTTAATACATTTATTAGAATAGCGGTGAGCTCCAGTCGGCAGATTAGGGGTTAATAATTGAAGTTAGGTGTCGGCGATGTTAGGGAGGGCAGATTAGGGGTTAATACTATTTATTATAGGGTTAGTGAGGCGGATTAGGGGTTAATAACTTTATTATAGTAGCGCTCAGGTCCGCTCGGCAGATTAGGGGTTAATAAGTGTAGGCAGGTGGAGGCGACGTTGTGGGGGGCAGATTAGGGGTTAATAAATATAATATAGGGGTCGGCGATGTTAGGGCAGCAGATTAGGGGTACATAGGGATAATGTAAGTAGCGGCGGTTTACGGAGCGGCAGATTAGGGGTTAATAATAATATGCAGGGGTCAGCGATAGCGGGGGGCATATTAGGGGTTAATAAGTGTAAGGTTAGGGGTGTTTGGACTCGGGGTACATGTTAGAGTGTTAAGTGCAGACGTAGGAAGGGTTTCCGCATAGCAAACAATGGGGCTGCGTTAGGAGCTGAACGGCTTTTTTGCAGGTGTTAGGTTTTTTTTCAGCTCAAACAGCCCCATTGTTTCCTATGGGGGAATCGTGCACGAGCACGTTTTTGAGGCTGGCCGCATGCGTAAGCAACTCTGGTATCGAGAGTTGAAGCTGTGTTAAAAATGCTCTACGCTCCTTTTTGGAGCCTAACGCAGCCATTCTGTGGACTCTCAATACCAGAGTTATTTTTATGGTGCGGCCAGAAAAAAGCCGGCGTTAGTTTTTCGGTCGTTACCGACAAAACTCCAAATCTAGCCGATAGGAAATAAAACATTTGTAAATAAGTTGTTCTCTTGTATCTAGAATTATAACTGCTCTGACTCCCATAGGGCCCTTGACATATCTTAAATGAGGTGCTCCAAGCCTATATACTGTATTTTCATATTAACCCCGGCTTGAATAATATGTGTATATATGTATAGTTGCAAGTTATAACAGAATATGAGGGTATATGTGTGCATAGATCTTAAACTTACGGCATAAAACCAAGAACCAGCAGCATATCCACAGAGAGCAATGTTAGTTTAATTCTTATGGTTTAGGGAGTCTGGTAAAAAGTTTAAATGTTTTAGGTTATGGATATGGTGGTACTATCTCTGGTGTAGCTCAGTGAGTAGAGGATCATCTTAAGTAGCCTTGTTACTTTTAACTAAGTTAATAATGTAAATTTTTATACTAAATGGAGTGGCAATTGTCATGAGGTAGTAAACAACTCTGCGACCTTAACAACAAAAATACAATATAATATAACACTGCACCCACAACAAATTGTAATCATGTAGAGGACATTATATAGAAAAAGGAACAGCCCTAGAAGATATGAGGATGAATGAGTAACTAAACATGGAGCGTGCTGCATTAAACCAAGTACTATACATGAACAAATGACATTTGGTTAGAAGAGTGTCAGCAGTAGTTAGTTTGGTTAGGGCAAAATAACTATTTCTTAATATATACAAAACCATCCCTTACCTAACCTTTGTATTCCAAGACAGAGAGCATGCTAAAATAACTTACAATATTAGGTTAATTGTAAATGTACCACAGATAACATGAAGATATTAACCATGTCCATAAAACAAAGTATAGTCTCCTAGTTCTCAGGCTAGTGGCTCATCATTTGGAGAACTATCTATGGAAAGATGGAGCTCTGGTAAAGTCCAACAGTGAGGGCAATATGGTTGAATGATTTAAATAAACCTAACTCATATTTGGGCAAGTCCTGTCTGGGGATCAGGGGTAATTTACCCCACTCCTAATTTTTCACAAAATCTCGATTGGGCTTACAGTCAGTGTTTCCCAGGAATTGGTGCAACTGTTTGTAATACCTAAGGTGATGCGGTATCAGTTCTGGAGTTGTTAGGATCTCAAAGGCCCAAAGTGCGAAACTGTTGACAAGGGTTATAATGTCTTCTGTTATAGGCACAGGCAGGGACATATGAAGTATCACTAGGCTATGACTCCCCTGGACGCTACTGTGCCATAAAGAGCAAGTTTTGTAGTTAGCCGATTCCTATTCTGCTAATATATCTGTGGTAGAGCTCCATCTGCAAGCTGATCCCAGGCCCCATGTGACAGTTTAAAGGCCGTTTAGAATCTAGTATATTAATGACCATAGAGAGCAACTCCACAGGGACAGAGCATGCATTCTGCATAAAGTATAAGGCCGGGGCTAGTGTGGTCAGTGACCCCCTCCCAGGCTCAACACATACCGTGGTGTTGAGATCTTTGCTTCCAAGAGGCACGGAGCTTGTCTTTTTCTTAATATAGCGAGGAGCTGTAGTTATGCGATCCATGCGGTCAGCTGACTCCCTGATAGTAAGGCGCTTCATACCCTGAACTCGGGCTATTATTGAGTGAGTCAGAGAAAACCCCTTATCTAAGCGAGTGGTTTTATCAAGGGTAGTAGCAGTCTCAGAGATTTCCGGTATGATACGCTGTGCATCCGATGCTGTGACATACTAGATATTAGTGCTCTCAGAGGTGTTGGATTGTTCAAGGGGATCTCTCTCCGGCTCATTCAGCTCTGCCTGCAGGGTGGTCATAAGTACCTGGAAATGTTGCTTGATATCGTAATAATGATGATCTAGTGTGTGCAGCATCTTACATTCCCAGAGTGCTATGGGATCCATTGTAGTAGGGCAAAATGTTATAAAATCCTCTAGAACAAAAGTGTAGCCCGTGAGCTGTAAGAAATGTGAGCTCCACGTGTCTCGCAATATGGCCGCTCCGTATACAGAATCTGTGTGAGCTGCGAGTATTAGAAAAAAGTGTGACTTATCTCTTCCAGACTGCTCTGCCTTGTTTGTATTTATTTTAACTAGGTAGACTAGTTAGTAAATAGTTCTTAACTATTTACTAACTACCTAGCTAACATAAATACAAATTTACCTGTAAAATAAAACCTAACCTGAGTTACACTAACACCTAACCTTACACTACAATTAAATAAATTACATTGAGCTTCAATCCTATTGGTTTTTCCAATCAGCCAATAGAATGTGAACTCAATCCTATTGGCTGATTCCATCAGTCAATAGGATTTTTTCACCTTTAATTCCTATTGGCTGATAGAATTCTATCAGCCAATCGGAATTCAAGGGACGCCATCTTGAATGACATCACTTAAAGGAACCTTCAATCGAGAAGAGCCGTGGAAAGAAAAGGATGCTCCGCGCTGGATGTCTTGAAGATGGAGCCGCTCCGTGCCGGATGGATGAAGATAGGAGATGCCGTCTGGATGAAGAATTCTACTCGTCTGGAGGCCCACTTCTTGCCGCTTGGATGAAGACTTCTCCCGGCTTCGTTGAGGACTTCTGCCGTTTCATTGAGGATGGATGTCGGGTCTTCAAAAACTGTAAGTGGATCTTCTGGGGTTAGTGTTAGTTTTTTTTAAGGGTTTATTGGGTGGGTTTTATTTTTAGCTTAGGGTTTGGGTGGAAAAAGAGCTAAATGCCTTTTTAAGGGCAATGACAATACAAATGCCCTTTTCAGGGCAATGGGGAGCTTAGGTTTTTTAGTTAGGATTTTATTTGGGGGGTTTGGTTGTGTGGGTGGTGGATTTTACTGCTGGGGGTTGTTTGTATTTTTTTTACAGGTAAAAGAGCTGATTTATTTGGGGCAATGCCCCGCAAAAGGCCCTTTAAAGGGCCATTGGTAGTTTAGTTTAGGCTAGTTTTTTTTATTTTGATAGGGCTATTAGATTAGGTGTAATTAGTTTAAATATTTGATAATTTATTTTTTTATTTTGTGTAATTTAGTGTGTTTTTTTGTAATTTAGTTAATTGTATTTAATAAATGTAATGTATTTAATTGTAGTGTAAGGTTAGGTGTTAGTGTAACTCAGGTTAGGTTTTATTTTACAGGTAAATTTGTATTTATTTTTGCTAGGTAGTTAGTAAATAGTTAATAACTATTTAATAACTAGTCTACCTAGTTAAAATAAATACAAACTTAGCTGTGAAATAAAAATAAAACTAGCTAGCTACAATGTAACTATTAGTTATATTGTAGCTAGCTTAGGGTTTATTTTATAGGTAAGTATTTAGTTTTAAATAGGAATTATTTAGTTATTATTAGTAGGTTTTATTTAGATTTATTTTAATTACATTAAAGTTAGTGGGTGTTAGGGTTAGGGTTAGACTTAGAGCGGCAGATTATTGGTTAATAATTTTATTTTAGTGCTTGCGATGCAGGAGGGCCTCGGTTTAGGGGTTAATAGGTAGTTTATGGGTGTTAGTGTACTTTTTTTTTGTACTGGTGTTAAATCTTTCTTAGACCTTTTTGGTCACACCTGCTCCCCTGTTTCTATATATACCTTCTCCACTGTATGTCAGGTATCCTCAATGTTGTTAGTAGAGATTGACTTCATTTGTATTGTATTTTCAAAATGCTCAATAAAAAAGATTTTAATTTAAGGGCTATCGGTAGTTTATTCTAGATTAGGTTTCTTTTATTTTGGTGTGTTTTTTAAAAAAATTGGTATTAGACTAGGAATACTTTTATTATTTTGGATAATTTGTTGTTAGTTTGTGTAATGTTTTTTTATCGTTTTGGGGTGGGTTTCTATTTTTAGATTAGGGGTTGGACATTTCATAAAAGGAGCTGGATGCCCTTTTAAAGGCAATGCCCATACAAATGCCCTTTTTAGGGCAATGGGTAGATTAGGTTTTACTTTATTTTTATTTTGTGTGTTTGGGGGATGGGAGTTTGTATACTGTTAGGGTTTTTTTGTTTTTCTTTTGTAGGAAAAGAGATGTTATCTTTAGGACAATGCCCTACAAAAGGCCCTTTTAAGGGCCCTTGGTAGTTTATTATAGATTAGGGTTTTTTTTTTTAAAGGGTATTAGAATAGGAATAATTTTTATTATTTTTGATAATTTCGTTTTTTATTTTTTGTAATGGTAGGTTTTTTAATTTTTTTGTAATTTTAGTGTTTTTTTATTTTTTTGTAATGGTAGGTTTTTAGTGTAAGGCAGCTTAGGTTTTATTTCACAGGTACGTTTGTATTTATTTCTAACTAGGTAGTTAGTAAATAGTTAATAACTATTTACTAACTAGTCTACCTAGTTAAAATAAATACAAACTTACCTGTGAAATAAAAATAAAACCTACGGTAGCTACAATATATACGCTGCGGAATCTGTTGACGCTCTGCAAATACATAATAATAATAATAATAATAATAATAATAATAATAAATATTAGTTATATTGTAGCTAGCTTAAGTTTTATTTCACAGGTAAGTTTGTATTTTAGTTTTAAATAGGTATTATTTAGTTAATAATTGTAACTTTAATTAGCTCTATTTTAATTATGCTAAAGTAAGGGGGTGTTATGTTTAGGGTTAGGGTTACAGTTAGGTTTAGGGGTTAATAGTTTAATTTAGGTTGTTGGGATGTGGGAGGCTGGCGGTTTAGGGGTTAATAGGTTATTTTGTGGTAGTGATAGTGGGAGGCCAGAGGTTTTAGGGGTTAATAGCTTTATTTATTGCGGCGATGTCGGGGAGCAGCAGAATAGCGGTTTTAAGAGATTTATTATAGTGTGGGCGATGTTGGGGTGCACGGGAATAGGGACTTATACCTTTAGTATAGTCGCAGCAATATCAGAAGTGGCAGATTAAGGGTTAATAGATTTATTTAGGTGGCAGCGATATCGGGAGTGGCAGATTAGGGGTTAATAACATTATATAGGTGTCGGCGATGTTGAGGGTGGCAGATTAGCAGTGTTTAGATTTAGAGTTTATGTTAGGGTGTTAGGTTTAAACGTTACTTTTTTTTCCCCTAAGACATCAATGGGGCTTCGTTACGGAGCTTTTGATTCCGCGATCGCTGTGGTTTGTTTTTTTTTTCTGATCCGCTCTCCTTATTGATGTTTATGGGAAAAGCATGCATGAGTACATCAAAACAGCGCTTGTATTTTGTGCGGTATGGAGCTCAACGCAACCATATCACACGCACAAGCCAGCTGTTTCAAAACTTGTAATGGCTGCGCTATAGAGGGTGAATTAACACACGTAATTAAAACACACTGTGATACTCTTAGGGGGTGGAGTTCTGTAGTGCATAATGCAGCTGATAATATCTATGTGCAAGTCAATGCCAAACCAAGAGATTTTGCATGGTGTGTATTACATTGCTTTTCATGGAGTTTTCAAGTTCTAAACTCATTCAGTCTGTTCGTAAACAAAGCACACTTATCACAAGCTTTCCAAATGCACTTGGGTAGGATAGCATCCATTAGACCTTAAATGGCACAATTCACATGCTCCATTCACATTATTACTTTTTAACCCATTACCGAAAATGACGTACCCTGTACGTCACTTGTTATTAAGGTATTTTTTGGTTATACAAGTGCGGATCACTGGCAGCGAGACCACGCTATTAAAAATGCAAGCCCCATAGAAACACCAGCAATGTACAGGGTACATCACTGGTTCTTAAGGATTTAAAGTAAAATATAGCTGTAATTATATTTTTAAAATGTTGACGTTTATACACAAATTATTATTCTCAGAATGTTCATTAATGTACTAAAGTGTTTGGACGTCTAAATATGTTATTTATCAAATTACTGAAAATTGCATTAACTAACTAATTACACACATGCCATGAATTGATTTTAATGTTAATTAAAAAAAATCTGCATTTAGACATTTTAGGCAGTCATCATCAATATTGCATTAATTAGCTGTCATGTTTTTACTTACCACTTGGCCGCTCATCTTCAGCTGCTATAAAGATCTGTGAAAATCCATGCTAAGTCCCTTTGAAAAATGTTTCAATAATTTGCTAGGGCAAATGAAAAATGTTGGTCAGAAAGGTGTCTTCTAACTTGTTAAAATGAACAATAGATATGCACAGTTAATTATATTGTATTGGTAAATTAACCAAACAAAATAGAAGGTATGCCCTATTTTTTGGCTAAGAATTATGCATAAAGCTATTTTGAATGCCCTTAATTAATATTTAATATAGCATCAGAAGAAGCAGTCTATGGGGGCCCATTTATCAAGCTCCGAACGGAGCTTGTGGGCCCGTGTTTCTGGCGAGTCTTCAGACTCGCCAGAAACACCAGTTACGAAGCAGCGGTCTAAAGACTGCTGCTCCATAACCCCTGTCCACCTACTCTGATGAGGTGGACAGGAGTCGCTGGAAATCAACCCGATCGAGTGTGATCGGGTTGATTGACACCTCCTTGCTGGCGGCCGATTGGCCGCGAGTCAGCAGGGGGCGGCGTTGCACCAGCAGCTCTTGTGATCTGCTGGTGCAATGTTAAATGCGGAGAGCGTATTGCTCTCCGCATTCAGCGAGGTCTTGCAGACCTGATCCGCACTGTAGGATCAGGTCCGCAAGACCTTTGATAAATAGGCCCCAATTGCTCCATATTTACCCCATTGCATGGCTTTTAATAGGGTTTTTATGCCATTATAATCTGTTAAAAAAACACAATAACCCATGATGGAAGTCAAAATTAGACTTGGAGCTTGAGGACCTATGTTTCTGGCGAGCCTGCAGACTCACCAGAAACAGCAGTTATGAAGCAACGGTCTAAAGACTGCTGCTCCATAACCCTGTCCCCCTGCTCTGATGAGGCGGACAGAGATCGCCACAATTCAACCCGAACGAGTACGATCGGGTTGTTTGATACCCACCTGCTTGTGGCCCTATTGGCCGCGAGTCTTCAGGGACGGCGTTTGCACCAGCAGCTCACAAGAGCTGCTGGTGCAATGCTGAATAAGGAGAGCATATTGCTCCACACTGTCGTATCAGGTTCGACAGACATTTGATAAATAGGCCTCAGAGTATAAAATCCAACTAAGCAAGTGCTGTATAGTTAGAAGCACTGTTTAATAAAAAAATGTCCATAAAAGCCGAGGCATGAAAATTAAATCACAAGGGACGCATTCTTCATAAAAATCCAACATATGTTGATAATATTAAAGGGACATAATACTCATATGCTAAATCACTTGAAACTGATGCAGTATAACTGCAAAAAGCTGACAGGAAAATATCACCTGAGCATCTCTATGTAAAAAAGGAAGATATTTTACCTCACAATCTCCTCAGCTCAGCAGAGTAAGTTCTGTGTAAAAATTTATACTCAACTGCTCCCAGCTGCAGTTAAAAAAAATAAAAAAAATGAAGAAATGAACAGCAGCCAATCAGCATCAGCAGTGCTGAGGTCATGAACTCTTAACTGTGATCTCATGAGATTTGACTTGACTCTCATGAGATTTCATTGTAAACTTTCTTTACCTGATTGGTGAAATAATATGAGAGTGCACGATGCTTATCCCTTCAGCTGTCAGCAGGGACAGACATACTAATATGCTGCTTAGAATCCATTACAATGGGAGGTGGCTACTGAGGAACTTTTGAGGTAAAATATCTTTCTTTTTTACATAGAGTGTTCAGGAGATATTTTCTAGTCAGCTTTTTACAGCTATGCTGCATCACTTTCAAGTGTTTAAACATTTGGGTATTATGGCCCTTTAAGATAAAAATGTAAGCAAGCACAGTCTTGCAAATTGACTCCAATACAGAAACATTTGTGCTCATGCACACTTACAATATTGGGCACTTTCTTTTATTTAACAATGAAATGCAAATGTATAATCTTCAAAGAGTATAACTTTGCAGAGGAATGAATAATTATGGTACTATCTTTAAGAGCATTGACTATATTGCGGCAGAGACTGAGGGGCTGATTTACCAAGCTCCGTATGGAGCTTGATGCCCCTTAGGCTCGCCGGAAACAGAAGTTATGAAGCAGCGGTCTGAAAACCGCTGCTCCATAACTTGTCCGCCCTGCTCCTGAGGCCGAGGGACAGAAATCAACTCAATCGAATACAATCGGATTGATTGACACCCCCTGCTAGTGGCAGATTTGCTGCAAATCAGCAGGGGGCGGCATTGCACCAGCAGTCCACAAGAACTGCTGGTGCAATGATAAATGACGTTTGCACTATGATAAATATACCCCTGAGACTCCTCAGAGCAGTGACCAAGTGCACATGCGCACAAAACACATCTGCATTGGAGTCTCCCTCTCTCCTAATAATTTTTGATATTTTGTTTTACCACAATTTGTAAGATTGTGCTTGCTATTTTTTTATCTTAATTGTATCAATAAATGTTTAATTTTTAGGAAGAATTTGCCATTGATTTGAGCTTTTATGTGTTGGCTTTTGCGGACATTGAATACTTTTTGGCATCGTGGGCAGTGACGCTGCCTTCTGCATAGGCTTATTGGGCCGACGTAGATACCCAGTTTACTTAGTGTCGTTGCCGGAACTGTGGTTATTACTTCGGCAGAGGATGAAGTGAGCGCTCCGCTGTTATTGCTGTTTAATAAATCAGACTATTAATGAAGACAGTGTGAGTATAAGAAAGTGAAGACAGAGCTTGCTGTAGCTCCCTCTACAGGTTGCTTGCTTAAAATAGCTACACACACTGCTACCATATAGTATTCAAGACATATGCACACTCCTGGCCCTACTTCAGCAAATTTCATTCAAGGAAACATTGAAAAAGATTAATTTGATAACAGAAGTAAATTAGAAAAATGTTTTTAGTTGTACACTCTAAATCATGGAAGTTTAATTTTGATATCTCTCTTTAAAGGTTAAGTGAAAAAAACTGCATTCAAGGAAAGTCATTATCAATATCCCATGAATTAACTGCTTTGTTTTACTTTTTCTTTTGTTGCACATACATTTTGCTTTCATTAAGATCTGTTTAAACCTTTTGAAAATCCTGAGCTATGCTTGTTTTCTATTTGTGTTTCATGCGTTTAACAAGATTTTCATGTTCTATCATCATTTAATAATCTTACTGTTTTTTAACCTAAGTTAAACAGCAACTCTTTTGATAGAGTGCAGTTGGTTAGAAAACAATGTATCTACCAATTCCTATGCTTTGCATAACCTTGTAAAGGTAACCTATTCTGTCAAGTTTCTTAAGTGCCCACCAATTTATCTGCTATCTATCATCCTGTGAGTTCCAGCTCTTCTGACAAGTTTTCCTATAAGTTCCTACCAAATAATAATGGTTCCCTTGAAGTCACAAAAAAGCACTACATTTTGCAGCTGTATTTTACAATACAAGCTTAATAAACACTCCCTGTACTACCCATTAAAAATAATGGACACAGAAAAAAGTTTTGGAAAACATTAATATGTTCTGGTTGATATTTTAACCATTCATTTGTAATACTAGATAGTGCATCACTCAGCTAAACATAACGCACCCTGACCAGCTCCATATGTATTTTAGTACTTGGTAAGCCAATGGTAAGAGAGATATGTGTATAGCAACCAATCACTAACTAGCTTCCAGTAATGCATTGCTGATCCTAAGCGCACCTAGGTATACTGTGTAACAAAGGATAATAAATAAAAAAAATATTGAAACATAAGAAATAATTTTAGTTGTCCATCCTGGCCTGGCTTTACTCATACCTAAGTGTTGATGGAGAGAGGTTTCTCTGTCCATCATTAAACCAGGAAGAGAAATCTAACCAATCATATTGTATTAGGATCTGTGGGCTTCAATATAACTTGACGTGACTCAGTATGACACGTGCTACAATGTAATACAAACCAGAATACAAAACATTTTAAAAGGAAAACTTCTCTTGTTATATTACATCATCCAAAGCTTAACATGCACTTGGATCGCAAAAGGTTTTGTCAGTTGTAGAATAGAAGGGATATAAATAATGCCCTTTGGACATGCCATTGTTTTCCCATTATACACTTAGACCCAAAAATATATTTTTGCTTTCGGAATTTTTTATGTGTATTTGAATACCCTATTTAGGGTTTAGGATATGAGGAAAAATGATGAGACAATTGCTGATTTACTTAAAGGGACATTAAACACTAAATAAATGCTAGACAGAATGATATATTCAAATAAAAGATTAGTCTAAGAATAACATATAGATGTTTGTTTGTTTTTAAGTTTCATTAGCTGTTTAAATATTGACAAAATAAGTATAAAGTTTTAGGGGACGATTTATTAAAGTGTGGACGGACATGATACGATGTAGCGTATCATGTCTGTTGCACATCGATAATACAGAATACACTGTCGGCATTTATCATTGCACAAGCAGTTCTTGTGAACTGCTTGTGCAATGCCGCCCCCTGCAGATTTGCGGCCGCTAGCAGGGGTGTCAATCAGCCCGATCGTATAGGATCGGGCGGATTGATGTCCGCAGCCTCAGAGCAGACGGACAAGTTATGGAGCAGCGGTCTTTATACCGTTGCTTCATAACTGCTGTTTCCAGCGAGCCTGAAGGCTCGCGCAGAAACAGGGGCATCAAGCTCCATTCGGAGCTTGATAATTCGGCCCATTACTTTCTATAAAACAATTGGAGCTGCCATCTTGTAACTTAGGTTACCTTCTCTGCTGTGGCCAATGAGGGACAGTTATAAATAGGTCACTTGAGCGTGCAGTCAATGGCTGTGTGGAATATAACAGTGTTCTGCACTTCCATTTCTAACAGGAACTGAAAAGCACACAATTTCATAATGGAATTACAGGAAAAGGTGACAAAATAAATAATGAAAGTATATTGCAGAGTTTTTTTTAATATATACAATTTACCATTTTATATTACCATCTCAAAGTGTTTAATGCGCCTTTAACTCTTCACTTATTTATATTTTAGTTGATTTAATCTTGATAGCATTTTACAATATTTTTGTTGAAATATGGGTGTTTGCAACACACCGAACAATGAAGTGTCAGGTTTCCAATTAGAATGTTGTTAGAAAGCCCTGATACTAATGTAAATATACTAAACCTCTTAAAAAACAGCTCTAGAGCAGCTTTATCAGACCATTGCTTTTTAACCTAATACTCCAACTCTAAAGTAGCATGTCTTCTCCGACCAGGGTGATTGACAGTGGCTTTGCATTTATTTATTTGTTTTGTTTTCTGTGTGGGTAATTAGGGGAGGGATTATTTTCACCTGTGTGTCCCTACCTAGACTATAAATCTAGCACAGTAACTCTGTGAGCCTGCTCTGAGAGGGTCTGCTGCATTTATTCTCTGTTAAAGTAAGCTTTTCTTAAAGCAGTTAGCTAAACAAGGGAGTTAGGCTAACAAGGATTTGGAGTAACCAAGGGGAAATATAATAACTTAATATTTTTAAGTTAAACCTTTTATTAAGAATGTGTGAGAATATAATTCAGTGTACAGCTTGCCATATGTTTGCATCACTGGAGCAGCTACTTCAGGGATTATATGATTGTGGCAAATATGAGCATATTGTCTCTTTAGAAACTCGTATTGGAGGTCTGGAGGAACGAATTGTAACATGAAATTCAAACACTTGAAAGGGAAATGGAAAGGACTAAGCTGGTTGTTAATGGTTCTAGCAGTGGGAATGGGGAGGATTCAGATTAGGAGACTCCAGGATGTAGATGGGTCACAATTAGAGGGCGAAGTAAAGGTAATCGAAAGAGACAGGCCAGTTCTGAGCTGGTACACCCCAAAAGATTTGCCAGATTAATTTAAGATATTGGGGATATCAGTTCAGTTGTGGCAGTGTCATAGAGAGCTGTTTTGCCTAGTATATTGAACAGTCCTTTAGTTGTGGAATAGGAGCATACTATGGGGGGGCCATCCTTCAGACATGGTAGCGGAGCATACTATTGTTAACAGTCCATAAGGCATGGAAGAGGGGCATACAAGTCAGGGCCTGAGTCAGATGTTGGTGGTAGGAGACTCTATTATTAGGAAGGTTGATAGGGTAGTTTGTCATCCAGACCCTTTGAATAGAACAGTTTGCTGTCTTCCAGGGGCAAGTGTTAGGCATATTGTGGAGCGTATTGATAGATTGTTAGAGGGATCTGGGTCGGATCCTGCAGTCATGGTACATTGGTACTAATAAAGGAATCAGCGGGAGATAGAGAGTCCAAAAAAATGTCTCCAGGGAGTTAGGTAGCAAGCTTAAAGCAAGGACCTCCAAATTATATTTTCAGAGATATTACCAATGTTGTGTGCTAACTCATTAAGGCAGAAGGAGCTAAGGTCTGTTAATTCATGGTTAAAAACATGGTGTAAAAATGAGGGGTTTGACTTTTTATAGCAATGGGCTGACTTTTCACTTGGGTACAATTTGTACTGTAAGGATGGATTGCACCTGAATGACATGGGTGCAGGTGTGTTGGGGGAAAGGATGGTAGCAAGTTTAGAGAATCTTTCAAACTAGGCAAAGGGGGGGAGAGTCAGTTAGAACACAAAATAACAGAAAGATCAGTGTGTGAATATGTCACTCTTATAATATCTCAAGGAAGGGATGACTTAAAAAATGTCACATTAGAAAGTATGGAAAAAAGTACACCAAGTAGCAGCAGAACGCACATGAAAATTAAATGAATGAAAGCAAATGCAAGAAGCATGACAAGTAAAATGAGGGAGCTGGAGCTCTTAGTTGCAGAAGAGGACTATGATATTATCAGTATAACTGAAACTTGGTGGGATGATTCACATGACTGGGCAGTTGACTTAGAGGGTTTTACTTTATGTAGGAGGGACAGGAAAAATAAAAGGAGTGGAGGAATCTGCATGTATATTAAACCTAACCTTAAACCTACAATAAGGGAATATATTTATGATGATACAGGTGACAATGTAGAGACCCTGTGGGTTGAAATAAAAAGTGGGGGGAAAAATCCTAAAAAAACATTATGTCAGTATATGGCCGGATTATAATACAATATATTTAATAATTATCCTTTAAACTAAACCCCAATAAAATGCATATACAAAACCATAAAATTAATATAAAATTCCTAAATTCTTTTTATTAGTTAATATTTATAGACACATTGAAATATATTTGTAGGAGACCAGATATGAATCAATACCAATAAGATGCCAGAATCTGAGCCACTAACATTCAAACAGTACAATCAGCTATATAGCCACAATTTAATTTAAAATGCACAGGCTTATGAAATACAAGGTTAAAATACAATTTGTTCTTTTAAATCTGCTAATTACAGCAACAATGGATGTTTGTTTTAAAATGTTAACTATATATAGAGACCTCTTATACTTTACAAAATCGATATTCAACTTCCAGTATTTCTCAACAGGTCCAATTTCACCTCAGAATACAAAGGGGGAGTTTTGCAATGTGGAGAAGTAAGGGTAGCTATAATGCCTTTTTGTAACTGTATTTCAAACGCAGCCAATTTCATTTACCCGTTAGCAGACAGACAGCAGCTATCCTTTACTATCCTATGCTTGGGGTTTTATCATGTGATATAACCCCAACCCTTTTTGTTTTGTACCATCATTGGTGAATTGGTGAATCCGCCCTTCTAGCTGAACATCTCATTGGACACCTGGGAGGTCTTATCAGATTGGCCCTGGGAAATTTCATTTTTAACAGCCAAAGGTTTTTTGGCTACAATACTGGATTTTGACCATAGGGGGCAGCAGACAGACAAACAGTTTCATTTTAATTGTTTCTATACAGTAAAAAAATATTTCTTAAAAAAAATGTTAATTTAAAATGCCATCATTTCTTTATATTAATAAGTTACATGTTCAAATATACATGGGTCACACAGTATCATTTTTCCTGTTCATTCTAAAACCACATGTGAATGTATTTCACTTATAATGTATAAATGCATTTAAACCATATTTTCTATGAAACAATTTAAAGGATTATAATATCTTCATCCTGGATTCAATTTCCTTCTTCAGCCATCCGCTCAACATCACATAGATGTTTTGGGATCAGCAAATATTTGTGGTTTTCACACAATTATATCTACATTGGATTATTATCCCATACAGATTAATATTTCATATCTGTATGTTTCTTTTTAAGTGTATAAAACACATAGGATATTATTTAAAGTACCAATTATCTGTGTACTCACTAGGTGCCTGAAATGAAAGAAATAATTGTTAGAAATGTTAAACATTCATATACTATATCTATTTGCAATATTTATCCATCTCAGCAAATATTTATCTATTATGAATGTTATTTGTCTCTGCTTCTTAGGTCCCCAATCTCCAATATTCATATGAAACCCAGCATTTTACACATTGTTTCACAAGAAACAAAATTATACCAGCTATATATAAAAAAAGAATTGATTCAAAATAGCTACACTGTAAACATGTGTTTTTTGTTTTTTTTCTTGGCCAAATTTCCATTGTCTAGAATTTGTGGATTCAAACATAATAGGGGCCCCATATCTTTGCATGTACTTAAGCCATGTCTGATAAGTTTATCACTCATCTTGGTATACACATCTGAGGGGTTTCAAAATGCTAATTTCACTTTTGAAGTAACTGTCTGTTAGCTAATAATATGTTAACTTATCAGGAAATAGTGCAGAACTTTGTCTACAGAGGTTGGTGGTCTAAGACCTGGAATAAACAGCCATGTAGATGACTATCTTTTTTTCTCCTTAACCTGATCTCTTCCAAAGTTATAAAGATAAACTTTATCATTTATTTCATATTCCTTTTTAAACGTTTTGAGATCATAATAGGTTTTAGTGGCAGTTGCATCTTTTTCTAAGTTCCTTTGAGCAAATGCAAAGGCATATTGCAGGTGCTTTCTTGGGTTCTCCACATATTGATGTGTATTGGCAACGTTTATCAAGTTTTGGTCTGATGTACGGTACAGTAGATGCTGAGGTAGAACCATTCTTCTACCAGTCATCAGTTCAAAAGGTGACATCTTGGTAGCACTACTTGGAGTTTCTCTTAATGTCATTAGGACTAGAGGTAGTTTTACATCCCAGTCTTTATCTGTTTCACTCACAAAAATTTTGAGGATTATCACAATGGACTGGTTGTAACGCTCTACACCACCACTTGAGGCAGCTCTATATGCAATATGGAGCTTTCTTTTGACCCCTAGTATTTCCACATTTTGGTCATTACTATGCTAGTGAAGTGGGTTCCCTGATCGGATTCTATTCTCTGGGGCAAACCAAATCTGGAAAACACGTGGTTGATGAGCAATGCTGCGCATGTTTCAGCACTATTGTTAGGTGCACTGATGCACTCTACCCATTTAGTGAACAGGCATGTCACTGTTAACATGTATTTTTTTCCTCTTGATGACCTTGTTACTGGACCAATAAAATCAATTTGTATATCTGACCATGGCATTACCATCCCCCTTTTCTGCAATGGCGTTCTATGCGTTGGTGCAGTGGGTTGGAACTGTGGACAGATTAAACAACCTTGACAGTAAGTTTTAACATCTTTCAACATGTGTGGCCAAAAGGCATAATCACGCAATATTTTATACGTGAGTTTGGCACCACGATGACCAGATGTGGGAGCATCATGGACATGTTGAAGCATTAGACCTCTGAACTTGGTGGGTACTACCCATTGCTGGATGCCAGCTTTGGAAGTTCTAATTAACAAACCATCCTGTAACTTGAATTGTGATCTGGGCTTCATTAAGATTCTAAGATCTCTTTGCTAATACAATCATCTTTTGAGATGGGGTTGCTTTCAGGATCTTCTATGTGTTTATAGAAGATGCCTACAATGGGGTCTTCTTTTTGACTAGTGATCAGATCCTCACTAGGAGAATCCTGACTCCATTGTACCAGGTTAGGTTCACTCTGTTGTTTATGGTAATGGTTTCAACCTGAATTGTACCCATTAAATGGTCGATATTAAGGAGTTCTGCAGTTATGGATCCTTGTTTGGCTAATGAATGCACAAGATCATTGCCTTCCTTATCAGGACCTAGAACCCTGGAATGACCCTTGGTCTTTTTCCAGTGTATGGTTAAATCATTGGATACCACCAGATTATCAATCTTGCAGAACAATTTGCCATGCTTGACTGGTTTGTTGTTACTTTTCTGCATGCCATTTCTTTTCCAAGTTGGCAGGTATTCAACAAAACTGTCACGCACGTAATTGGAGTCAGTAATGATCACAAATTCATGAATACCATGTTCAATAGCCATTTCAATGGTTTTTAGAGCAGCAGTTAGTTCTGCAACTTGACTGGACCTTGGTCCAATGTTGAAACCTGTAGAAATATTTGGGAATCCGCTTGCCCAAGTTATACCAATGCCAGTGACTAGTCTGTGCTCATTTTCAATAGTGGCATGGTAAGAACAACCATCAACATATACCCAAGGTAATGTTTAACAATGGTCCTCATTATACATTTTATATGGGGAAAGCAATTATTTCTCCAGGAAATCATCGTCTGATAATTCTTCCCCAGGATCCTTAGCAGTACAGTCATGGAGCTCAGCAAGCCCTTGTGCGACTGGATTCTTTTTATTCTGCTTGTAGCGAATTTCTATGGGCCAGCCTTGTAAGGAGAGGGTCCATGCTGTTATGCGGCTATTAGACAAATTCCCATCTCTTATTCTCTAACTTTGCAGATATAGCAAAGGCTGGTGGGCCGTTTCTACAATAATGTTCTCACCCTGTATGTAGCTGCGGAAATTTTGTAGAGCCCATACAGTAGATAACAGGGCTTTTTCGCAATCGCTAAATTTTATTTCTACTGGGGATAGAGTTTTGCCTAAATTATCATGCTTTTGGTATAAAACAGTATTAATGCTTATATCTGTGTAACCTGTCTCTAAAAAGAAAGGTTTACCACCTTCAGGGTACGCTAAGCAAAGTGCTTGAGTGAGTTTTCTCTTCAGCTCCTTGATGGCTGTCTCTTGAGACTCACTCCAGCGCCATTTCACATCCTTCTTTAGAAGAAGTAGTAGCGGTTTAGCTAATTCTGCATAATTATCAATGAATTTGCGAGAATAATTTGTCATACCCAGGAATGATCTCAATTCCTTTAAGTTAGTTGGGTTTTTTGAATTTATGATAGCTTCCACCTTTTTCTTCTGAGGATTTAGTCCTTCAGAAGTAACTTCATGTCCCAAGAAGTTTACACAAGTGCGGCACCATTGAGCTTTTTGTAGGGATAATTTGACACCTGCCCTTTTAAGTTTTCTGAGGACATGTTTAAGCTCTGTGATGTGTTTTTCAAAGTCTGTGCTTATGATTAAAACATCATCAACATAAGTTAAGGTCCCCCTTTCCAGTGCATCAGGCATAGCCTTATGCATGAATACAGCAAATTCATGCCCACAATTTATGTATCCAAGAGGAAGTCTCTGAAATGCATACTGGACCTTTTGGAATGAGAATGCCAGCTTATACTGGTCCTTCTCATGTACCTTTATATCCCTGTGCACAATCAATGGCAGTGAATATTTTGGATCCCTGCATCTATGCTAGGCACTGGTCAATATATGGCACAGGCCAGCCAGACATGTTTATTTGTTTGTTTAGCTGTCTTAAGTCAGCACACAAACGCCATTGTCCATTGGGCTTAAGAACACCTAGAATAGAATTGTTATAAGAGCTGTGCACCTGTCGGATAATACCCCTTTCTTCCAAGTTCCTTATGATTTCTGCAAGAGAGTCATATGAGGCTAAAGGAAGTCTCTATTGTTTAACAAAGACAGGTGGCGCATTGGGATCTGTTTGTATTCTTACAATGTGCAAGTCTGTAGTCCCACAGTCATAAGAATCCCTATCAAAAATATCCTTGTACTCCATTAGGAGTTCTTGCAGCAGTTGGCGTTCATCATCACTGGAACAGCCATTAGCTAAAGATATTTGCTCTTCGAATATTTGCTGAAATCCTGGAAAGATTTCAGGCTGTCCTATTTCATAGGCTTCTTCCAATCTAGAGGTGAAATCCCCTTGATTTTAATTTACATTTCCCCCATTACTCTGGGTATTGGTGTATTCTTGCTGTTTGATCGGCTGATCAAATACTAGAGAGGCTTCTTCAATTTTACAGATGCCTTCCTCTGAGCTGAAGGGATAAATAGACTGAATAGTAAATAGACCCTCTGGTATAGAGGCAAAGGATTGTTCTATTAATTGTTCTTCAGTTAAGTATCCTTCAGGTATTAGCCCAATTACATTATTCTGGAATCCAAAAGTGTAATAAGGATTCCAGAATAATGGAGTTAATTAAATCTATTTGCATGGCATATGTATGCAGGAGATCATTGCCAATGTATATTTGATTATGGGGAGTATTTACAACTAAAAACAGGTGCTTTGCTGCTTTATTACCTATAGAGATAGATAATAAAAATGTAGCTGTGATATTATAGTTTTCAAACCTGTTATCCAGGCCGTGGACACAGTGGTCTTGGGGAGAAAGATATTTAATCACTTTAGGTTCAGCTATCTGCACTAATAAGCCTTCACTTATATAGCTTGCTTCCTGTTTTAAGTTCAATTTAGCATATTTGGTTTTCAGTTACAGAGTTATTCCTGAAATGAATCTCCACAGCATCTGGCTTCTCTTCCACCACGTGACAGTTATGTCGGATGCGAGATATACCGGTGTCAGGATCCTGCACCTTTAAATCTCTAGCCCTGCCTACCCAACCTTTAAATTCCAGCTGCACCAGCAATCTGGTGCTTATTATTGTAGTAGTAATAGGAACGTTCTGCTTGTACTGAGCTCCTCCTGTATTGTTATAGCTAATTCCTCAACTAACTTTGTCTAGAAACTCCAAAGGACTTTTCTAAAACCTAACTAATCTCTGTACCTTGCACAGAGCCCTATCTTACTCTATATCACCGAAATCAGAGACACTCATTATCAGCAGAGTAAGCACCTGTGTTTGTTTGCCTTGGATTCACGGCATCTCCGAACCACCTACTCTTCACCTCTGTGAGCCGCCTCTACTATCCGAACAGCTCTCTGGATAACATCAGCGCAAAGCTCCACTCTGCAAGAGCCACTCCCCCTCTCCTACGCAACTATTGCCCGATACCAATCCCAGGAGAAAACTGCGTGAGTGCTGGCTGAAACTCTGTGCACAAATCTCCTCTCACTGACCCGCCTCTCCGCTCTGCCTCCTGTGTTGGCAAGTGCTGGCTGAAACTTTGTGAGCCGAGTCTGCTTTCTGCTCTAAGCACATTGTAGTAAAGTTTCAGGCAGTTGGAACTATTTGTACAGTGAAAGGAGCTGCAGCTGTGTTTTCATTATTTCAAAGTGCTACAATAGCAGTATGTAAGTTACAGTGTATCTTCGGTTGTCATTTACAGAGAGAACTGTGGGGGAAACCATTGACAAGTCTCACCAGTTCTACCACTAGCTTTCAGTGGTCATCAGACGCTACTAAAGCCTTTAATCATCTCAAAGATGCTTTCTCTACAGCACCAATACTCAGGTTCCCCAACCCTGACTTACAATACATACTAGAGGTCGACTCTTCAGATTATGTAATTGGGGCAATACTTTCACAGAGGCAAGCAGTTACTGAACCCATACATCCCGTCTCATATTTTTCAAAGGCTATGTCCCCTGCAGAAACCAATTATGCCATCAGTGACAAAGAACTTCTCGCTATCAGGAAATCTCTGGAATACTGGAAACATTTCTTGGAGGGTACTAAAATGCATATACTCATCTACACTAACCATAAAAACCTCCAATACCTGAAATAACAAAACTCTTTCCTCTAGACAAGTCCGCTGGAGTTTGTATTTCGCCAGATTCAATTTTCACAAATATAAAGACCCGCTTCAAAGAACGGCAAGGCAGATGCACTATCTCAAATTCAAAACAAGCCTTATAAGTCGTCTATAGCTACATCAATTATACCAGACAATCGGTTTATCGGTTTAACTTCAGAACTCATGCTGGATATCCAACGGTTCACAAGGAAGAACCCTGAGATACCCCACTTACGACTAAACAAGAAGGCTGGTGTCTACTACCATGATACCAAGGTGTACTTACCCCATCAAAGAACTTTAGTTATGCAAGCCTGTCATGACTCGCCTTTAGCGGGTCACCCTGGAGTATGTCGTACACTAGAACTCCTCTATCGAGATTATTGGTGGCCCATCAGGAAGAAGACTGTACAGACCTATGTAGACACTTGTGTGGTTTGTTCTACTTCTAAGTCAGAAAAACGATCCCCTTATGGGTTACTAGTCTCAACACCGATTCCAGACAAACCATGGCAACATTTGGGAATGGATTTCATTGTGGACCTACCCAATTCGCAACACCAGACAACTATTATGGTTGTTATAGCTTTATTCACCAAGATGACACATCTTATCCCTTACCATAAACTACCCACGGCTGCTGAAACAGCTAAGTTATTCTTAGACAATATTGTCAAACTGCATGGAATTCCATCGAGACTCATCACAGACAGAGGTACTCAATTTACTTCTCACTTTTGGACCAAACTCTGCGAGATCACTCATATCAACCATCGGTATAGTACTTCCTTCCATCCGCAAACCAATGGCCAGGCAGAAAGACTGAACCAATGGCTTGAACAATATATCAGACGTTATTGTTCATACCACCAAGAAGAATGGGCAAAATTTCTCTCAATGGCAAAATATGCTTACAACAACTCAATGAATGCCTCCACAAAAATGACCCCATTCTTCACCAACTACGGGTACCACCCTACGTTCATGTTAACCACCGATTCAACTGCATCATCACCTCTAGTAGATGAGTACACTAACTCTTTGCTCCAAAATTTCAAAATCCTCAAAAGCAATATACACCAGGCACAACAGACCCAAAAACATTACTACGACTTACGTAGAAGGAAACCACCACCATATGCAGTGGAAGACGAGGTTTGGTTGTCCACTAAGAATCTCAAATTACACATACCCGGTAAGAAACTAGCTGGTCTCTTCATTGGCCCATTTCCTATCTGTCACATCATGAACCAGAATGCAGTAACTTTAACATTACCCCCGTCCATCAAGATACACCCAACATTCCATGTCTCTCTTTTGAAGCCCTATCTACCTACGAGAGTGACTAATGTTGTTTTATCACCACCAGCACAGCTTATGGACCCTGATGTCTACGAAGTAAAGGCAATACAGGATTCTAGGTTCCTCAAAGGTGTTCTACAGTATTTGGTACGCTGGAAGAATTACACCTCCGAAGATGACACTTGGGAGCCTGCTGTCAATATCAATGCTCCCAGACTCGTTTCTCTTTTTCCCTATCCTACTCTATATCACCGAAATCGGAGACACTCATTATCAGCAGAGTAAGCACCTATGTTTGTTTGCCTTGGATTCACGGCATCTCCGAACCACCTACTCTTCACCGCTGTGAGCCATCTCTACTACCGGAACAGCTCTCCGGATCACATCAGCGCAAAGCTCCACTCTGCAAGAGACACTCCCCCTCTCCTACGCAACTATTGCCCGATACCGATCCCGGAAGAAAACTGCGTGAGTGCTGGCTTAAACTCTGTACACAAATCTCCTCTCACTGACCCGCCTCTCCGCTCTGCCTCCTGTGTTGTCAAGTGCTGGCTGAAAGTTCGTGAGCCGAGTCTGCTATCTGCTCTAAGGACATTGTAGTAAAGTTTCAGGCAGTTGGAACTATTTGTACAGTGAATGGAGCTGCAGCTGTGTTTTCATTATTTCAAAGTGCTACAATAGCAGTAAGTAAGTTACAGTGTATCTCCGGCTGTCATTTACAGAGAGAACTCTCATCCAGTTAAATCGGATACAATCTTGTGTGTTATTCCCATAAGCAAATATCTAGCATATAACTTGCACTGTGCTTCCTTAAAGCCACAGTACAACGCTTGCTTACAAACCAAAGTTATACACTGTTCTCACAAATCACCGGGTTTCATTTTCTTAATAGTGACAACCCTATACCTTGTGATACAAATTATATATAATAGCACCAGTGTAAGAGGCAGTTGAGATCCACATTATCAGGAACCCTGAGGTTCTTACAACCGGATTGCTCATAATTTATTGGCCATTTTACTTGTGACCAAATTACATTATTTATGCAATCAATTATGGTGCTTAATCGCTTCAGGAGATCACTACCAATTATTAAACGATCAGTGGGTAGATCCACTATATCACCCTGTTCCCCAGTTTAAATTTGAACCATGCAGTACCATAGACTTTTAGAGAGTCACCCCCAAAACCTATTAGTGAACCATCAAATTCTTTTATTTTAGGTTTGTGGGATGTTAGCTCATTTAGCTGTGTGTAGTTGTAGGCCTGAGACCCAGTATCAATTAATCCCATTATAGGTTTGGAGACTGATCCCTGCAGCTCAGCTAATACATAATATCTCCCTGCAGTTTCTACCATTTCACACATAAAATTGGCATGATTACACACTTGTGAGCTTCGCCACGTGTTACCTGAATCCGCCGTGTTACCTAATACAGAAGAAACTTCGTTCCTACCACTCATCTCCTCTATAATAGGGCCGATTGGGTTCTTGTGTACTGCATCTGTGGAAATAAGGTTAAGAGAATGCTGCAAAGGAAGAGATTTGTTAAAGCTTTCAGGCTGAGGTTGCTCGTCATCACAGCTAAATCGTCCGTTTCCGGTCTGTGGGGAGAGAACATGATTAGTACCATTATTGACATTAATCATTTCATTTGGTGTATCTCTCCCCGCTCTTTCAGGTGATACTGCAGTATTTATGACTGTGCCTGTGGTCCACTGCTGGCCACTGGCTGTACCCCTAAAAAAGGATTGTTAGGTTGCTGAGCCGTAAAAGCTTGACTTATATTAGCGAATTGTTCGCTCAACTGAATTAGCTGGGTACTAAGTTGATCTACTTGATCGTACAAGTTACCTCTACCCCTGGGCCTATCTCTTGATGCTCCATAGTAGTGATTCCTGGACCATTGGGTCCCCTCAGAATCAGGGCCGCTGTTTCTATCCTGGCGTGGTTTCCCCTGGGGTTCAACTTGTTCAGCGTTAGTATTTTGGGGAGCATTATTTACTTGGGGTGTCTGGTTACCCTGAGAGTATTTTTGCCACTTATGTATATACCTTTACGGGGATATATATTATCTCGTGGGTATTCTTCTCTTTGGGAATAATTATTTACCTAAGTATATCCCCCATTTTGGGTATAGTCTCTCGGCGCCTCAGCCCATGTTGGGGGAGGGGCAGAGTTAAAACTTTGTGGGGATGGCCTGTTTCCTCGGGCTACCTCCGCATAGGTTTTCTTTTTAGACTCCAAATTGAGGGGGCTAGGTGACACCCTAGTTTCTGCCACAATTTAGGGACTGGGTTTCATTTCCCTTTTAACCCCCTGTTCACCAGACTGCTGAATAGAGTATAACTTTGTACTCTCTTTGATCAGCCATTCCAATGAGCAGTTCTCATCAAAATCTCTAGCTAAATTAATTTTGATGGGTGCGGGCAGTGCTTCAAAAAATAAATTTACAAATTCTGAGCATTCAAATATGATATCTTCAGCCATACTGTACACATTTTTCAGCACAGAAAGGAATTCTATAGGGCCTTGGTTCGCACTACATTTTAAACCGTATACAGTTATCTTCGCTGCAGTTTTAGTGCAATATTGCCTGAATTCTTTTCTGCACTGTCGTTTTGTCTCATTCCAGGAATGAATATTCATATCCTTTAGTGAAGCAAAGAATTTGTGATATTTACTTTCAAATGCCCAGGGCAGAAAGTCAATTATTGACTGCTCACTTTTAACATTCATAATGGACAAAGCATTTTCAAAGGTCTCTAAGTGGTCAATTATAGAATTGGTCCCTTTATTGGAGAACTTAGGTAATGCATCCTTTAAGAAAGTAATTATTTTAGGGGTGTCATATACCTTATTTGACGTATCTTGGGATTTCCTAGGAGCCTTATTTTTGGGGTTGGAGTGTTTCCTATTTTCCCTTTTATTATGGGGAGAACCCCTACGTACATTATTATTACGTGGGCTACTTGGGTATCTAGCTCCGCCCTCTGACTTACTACTAGAGCTTCTCTCCTCAGCTGAGTTATAGCAGTTCCCTGATTTCACATCATGAGGTGACTGTCTATTTGGGAAATCTAATTCGGACTCAACAGGGGTATTTTGTCTACATTCTTCCCTAAATCTCTGCATTTCATCTCTGATGCATTCTCTAATAGAATTAGAATTAACTGCGTTTTTCTCAATGCTAATAGAGGGGTTTTCATTTTGACGATACATCCTTTTTAAATCAATTAATTTTCTCTGGCTTTGCGCAAGCTGTTTATTTAACTCTTGTATCTTTGCTAGTAAATCTAAGTTATGCTTATCTAAAGTGGCTATGTCTTGGGCAAACTCATCAATTTTATTCTCGGCTATTTTTAAATTCTTTTCGTATCTGTGTGAGGAGCAAATACTATTTTCCAGCCCCTATATTTGCAGTTATTTCTCTATGAGATATAGCAACATTTCATCAATAATGCATAATACAAGGGGCCAAGATTATAGTATTAGTTCGTCTCGCTTTTGGAGATTTTTGCATTGATTAATTTTTAATAATTCTTGGAATAATTCACCTTTTTCATTCCACCTTTCATCATCAATAGCAATATTTTTAGCCTTAATTTTAAGCATATCCGTATAATCATTTAATTCACCCGCAATATTAAACCTCTTTTTAATGTGGCCTATAATGTCCATCTTAAGAATATTGCCTCGAGTGAGGGGTATTGTCGGGGAATACATTTCAACACTATGTACAGATTCACTTCTGGTTATAGACATTATTATATTGGCTTAGTATTTAGTTAAATTAAAATGCTAATACAATTTTGGCCAATGAGAGAGAAAAAAATATATATTTTCAAAAATATTAGTTATATTTTCAAAAATATTAGTTTTGAAATATGAAAATTAATATTTCATCAATTTTTTCAAAATTAATTTTTAATAATATTTCAAAATATTAATATTAACTTTGAAATATTTAATTAAAATAAAAAAATTAATATTAAAAATGTATTATTTTTTTTTACAAAAAAAAATTCTTAATTTTTTTTTTCTAATAATTTCTATTTACTACAAATATATCATATCAATATGATAAATATTAATAATATCTCGTGCAAAGTGCCTCCAAATAATATGTCAGTATATGGCTGGGTTATAATACAATATATTTAATGAATTATCCCAGGTGGGGTTAAAGAAAGCGCGCTGAAAAACAAGTACAAAACATATAAATATGTTAACAAACAAAGTCAGTGTGTAACTCTACCGTAAACCGGCTAGTGAATATGTCCTTGAAAAAAGGAAGATTCCTGTGAGTTCGTTTCAATATTTTTTTTTCTCCCCTCTTTCTGGAAAAAACGATGGTAGATATTTTTCTTCTGAGATGCAATGGTAGCATAAATGCAGGCAGCTCCTCTTGGTCCCAGAGAGTGGGGAATATACTAGTGCAAGAAGGAAAAAAGAGAGAGGGCGCCACAATAGCGTAATATTGTCTGGTATTGTGAGCAGCAATATATAGACAAGTAGTGTGCTTACCAGAACAAGAGGCACTGTACTATGACCAGTGCGTAATAGCTTGCTAGCACTTAACAGTGGCTAGTACACTGGAGGGATAGCGTTCCTTGGAGTCTTTTCTGGTACCCCCTAGGCAACCTTTTCTTAATACTGGTAATTTCAATTGGAATATAGGACTTGGCGTGTTGTTGTATGGTATTGGAATACCACAAAGCATAGACAACTTCTTAATAATAAAAGCTTTAATATGACGCGTTTCTCAACCCCAACTGGGTCGTTTCCTCAGATAAAAGCGAATAAAAGTGGTTACATTTACCGGCATTATATACACATTGTGTCTTTAAAAACAGGAAGTTGTCATAAGATATTTGTCCAATAGGACTACATTTTCAATTGTAAGAGCCCAATCTTGGCTGTCAGCTGTTACCAATCATAACACATGCATCAAGGAAAAAATCCCCTATACAAAAGATTTGTAAAAAAACAAAATAAATAAATCAATAAAAAAAAAACCTTTTATATGGAATTTTTTACTTTTTTCTGTGAAATTGTTACAATCTAACTAACTATTGACATAGTAGGAAAAAATATAACAAAATAAACAAACCCTTTATAAGGCTCTTTCACTTTGTTATATATATTTGTTTTAATGAAATTGTTACAACCTGACTAGTAGTAGGCGTGCTGCAAGTTTGTATCTATTTGTGGATTGATGTTGATGCTGAAAATCTTTGCTGTGTATTGGAAACCTGTGACCATAAACACTGTTTTGTATGCAAGGTCATATAAAACAGTGTATGGCCGAAATAGGATTTCTTAGAATGCGTGTAAGATCAATGAAAGACCTGTGTGGTGGCTCCGTTGGTAACCTATGAGGTTGTGATTTTGTATCAAATAGTTAGGAGCTAATTTGGGTAGATGTAATATTTGTCAGGCTAATGTGTTTAATAATTATCCTTTAAACTAAACCCCAATAAAATGAATATACAAAACCATAAAATTAATATAATACTCCTAAATTCTTTTTTTTACTTAATATTTATAGACACATTGAAATATATTTGTAGGAGACCAGATATGAATCAATATTATACACATTTAAACTATAATAATATGCTATGCAAAGATCATAAAAGTTGCCTTATTTACAATAGTCTCTCAAATCAGAGTTGCATTTAAAATACCATAAGATTCCAGAATCTGAGCCACTAACATTCAAATTTGTTCTTTTAAGTCTGCTAATTACAGCAACAATGGATGTTTGTTTTAAAATTTTACCTATATTTAGCAACACAAACACGTACTTATTCACACACACACACACACACACACACACATGCATACACACACAAACACATACATTATACATACATACACAAACACACAAGCACACATTTACACAGTTACACACACACAAACACATACACACACATCGTACATACACACACATTTACAAACACGTACATAAATACACACATACATAGTTACATACACAGTTACACACACGCACACACACACAGAAACACATACACACACATATATACTTAAATACACATACATGCATACATACAAAGTTAAATACACACACACACAGTTACACACACATTATACATACATACACACAGTTACATACACATACATACAAACATACACAGTTACACACACACACACACACACACATTATACATACATACACACACAGTTACATTCACATACATACAAACATACACAGTTACACACACACACACACACACACATTATATATACATACAAACACAGTTATTTACACATAAATAAATACACACACATACATACACACACAGTTACACACAATAAATCTGCCCCAAATATAACTGGTATATTTTCATTTTGCTCTGTTTTCCCCCTATAAAGGATAAGCCATGCAATAGCATTGGGGCTATTAGGCAAAAAATAAATAATATTATGGCTCCCTCACTTCCTATCCTGGAATCACTTCAGTTCTATGCAGTGGTGGCTGGTGAAATTTTAAGTCAATGGGGCACCTAGGTTCCTCCCAAATTTAACCCTGGTGTGAAAACTCACCCAGTGCTTCCAACATGCAACAAACATGTTTAATATACTTACCTTTGTACATGGTCACACGCACATGCACAAACATACAAAATAACATGTACACAGACAAATTCTCACACTCTCACACACATGCTTATGCACACACACTCTCACACACATGCTTATGCACATGCACACTCACACAGGTTTGTGCTCACACATGCACTCATACACATTCTTATGCACACACACATGCACTCTTTCACACACATGCTTAGGCACACATGCACTCTCTCATACACATGCACATATACTTAAAAACAAAACAGAAGTTATATAGCTGGCTCAGGTGATTTGGCCATTAAGCATCCTACTTGTGTGGGATGTAGTACACCAGCTTTCATTGCATTTCTAGCATAATATATCAAACAAACTGGGTACCTGCCAGTTGACTTAATGAATAGAGGACACTGGTGCAAATATATATATATATATATATATATATATATATATATATATATATATATATATATATATATATAGTGGTTAAGGTGCTTCTGCCCAGCCTGCTTAGTTTAACATATTTAATCTTTAAGTATAGCTAGTATTTACAAATATTTTCCAGCCAAATTAGAAGCAATGCCTGCTTTCATAGTAAAATAGTTACCACTGGCATTTGAATTAGATTATGGGAAACCAGTATTGATGTGATAATTGATAGCAATAATATTCATTAACCATGTCTGCCACAAGATGTTAAATCATTTTAGGAAATAATTAAATTAATACCTCAGTTATCACCATCTAACCTTTTGATATGAGTCCGTAGCTAATTTCTTCTGGCAGCAAACTAGTTAACACAGGGAGATAAAAACAACACTCTCCCCTTGCCCTGTCCTGGCGATTAGTTTTATGGCTGCACTCAGGAATGTTATGGCTCATTTGCAAAAGTGAGATTGTCAGGGGCTGTTTATCATTTGGCAATGGCAGCGATCGGCAGCTTTTCACTAGCTTGCATCTCTGAATGTACTGAATATGCCGGGAAGGCACAAGCTCAGCGATTCTCAGATTAAGTCTCCCACCTGAGAACTGCCTTACTCTGTGACAGGGTGTTGTATATGAGATGCAGTAAGTGTATAGGGCACTGCACAGGGCAAGTCAGCTACTAGTTTAAAGTAGTGGGTGAAGTTAGTTACTTGCAGTACACATGGTTGTAACGCAGTGCTTAGAAGCTGCTGACAGGGGAGCATGAGAGACAGGAAGGTGTTAATAACCCAGCAAGCAGACGGTGACCTAATTGAGAACTAGTGGAGAGGGAATCCGGTAATATAACAATTCACCAATAGGTCCGCCCCTGCAGTCACTCTAGCTGAAACAGTGAATCATAATCATGTATTTTATCTTACCCCAGAATCAGATGATGATCTTCATTATAGTATCACAGACCGGTCTTTCTGTGCCACTGCCAGACACTGCAGACAACCTGGGCCGCTGACTACTGGTGCTGCTCCTTTCCTTGAACTTCTGCATACAGCAGCACCTGCTGGCCTGGCTCAGCTCTTCCTTCTTCCTCTCCAGTGAGTCCTCGTTCATGTTCCTTGTGCTGCTGAGTCTGTGAAGGAATGTTATGTGACCTGGCTGGAACTGGTCTGGGGAGCGAGTAGTGCCAGCAGCATGCATGGGTATATTGAAGTGCCATGGTGCTGCGTGTTGAGCCAGCACAAGGCATGTGTTGTGGTGGGTGGGGGTTCCAAGTGTGAAGGCGGGTCATGGTAGAAGAGGCGCGCTGCTGCTGCGCAATCAATTACCCTCAGACAGTCATTCATTCTCATCGATCTCACGACTCACTCAAAATCAAAAACAGTCACCACTCACCGGGCCAGAGAAAAAAAAAGAAACAACATAGAACGATTTTTAAAAAAAATTATGCAAGTGCCAGGGATGGCAGGGGGGCTGGCGGGGGGGCAATCCATATTCAAGGGAGGGGGGGGGAAATGCCCCCCTTGCACCCCTGTAGCGACGCCACTGGACTCAACATGCCATATTTATAAGGAATGTAACAAAGCATGCCAAAAACAATCAAATTAGCCAAAATTGAAAATGAAAAATTAATTGCAAAGGATTCTAAGTCTAACCCTAAAAGGTTATTTAAGTACATAAATAGCAAAAAATCTAAGAAAGACACTATAGGTACATTAAAATGCATGGAGGGTGGCATGATTAACAGTGACAGGGAGAAGGCTGAGGTACTAAACCAGTTCTATTCTTCAGTTTACACAAGAGAGGAACCAATGGAGGATACTTTGGAACAAACTAGAACATGCCAGCCCATACCATTAACTGGTTATGTCTAGAGGATATCAGGAAAAAAACTGGATAATATTAAAGTAAATAAAACTCCAGGCCCAGATGGAATACACCTAAGGGTGTTATGGTAATTTAGCACTGTTATAGACAAACCATTACTTTTCAAGACTCATTATTCTCAGGCATAGTACCCCAGGATTGGCGTAAAGCTGATGTGGTGTCACTCTTCAAAAAGGGAAAAAGGGATGATCCAGGAAGCTATAGACCAGTTAGTCTTACATCAATAGTGGGGAAAATATTTGAAGGGATTATATTGATGAGCATATTCGTGTAAACAAGATTATGAGTTCAAATCAGCATGGTTTTATAAGAAATAGATCATGTCAAACTAATCTAATAGATTCTATGAGGAAGTAAGTAAAAATATAGATAATGGGGTATCAGTTGATGTGATATACTTAGATTTTGCAAAGGCATTTGATATAGTGCCACATGAGAAATTAATGCACAAAATTAATGGACTGGGAATAGCTGAAAATGTTAGCTCATGGATAGATAACTGGATAAAAGATAGGGAGCAACGAGTAGTAGTGAATGGGTCATACTCAGATTTGACAAAGGTAATCAGTGGAGTCCCCCATGGATCAGTAAAGGCCCTGTTATTTTTAATATTTGTTATTAATGACTTGGAGCTAGGATTAAATAACGACATCTCTATTTTTGCAGATGATTGATGAAGTTAAGTAAGGTCATTAGGTTAGAGCAGGATTAAATTTTGTATCAAAAGGATCTGCAAAAATTAGAAGTATGGGCAGGTAAATGGAAAATGAGATTTAATACGGGAAAATGCAAGGTTCTACATTTTGGAAGTAAAAATAAGCAGGCAATGTATTATTTAAATGGGACAAGACTAAGCAAAACAGAGGAGGAAAGTGATTTGGGAGTAGTTATAGATAACAAGCTAAAGATGGGTGCACAACGCAGGGCAGCGGCTTCAAAGGCTAATAAGATATTATTATATTATATTCTGTCACTGTATAAATCCCTGGTAAGAACTCATCTTAAGAATGGAGGTGCAGTTCTGGGGACCAATCGCAAAAAAAAATATTGCAGAACTAGAAAAAGTTTAGAGAAGGGCCACAAAGCTAATAAGGGGAATGGAGAATTTAACCCCTTGAGTGCTAATGATGGCTCTGAACCATCACAGAGTTTCCCACTCTGGTGCTAATGACGGCTTAGAGCCTTCACTAGCACTCTCCCACCTTGAGGGAGATCTGGGGGCTCCCACCCGCTCCTACCCCGGCAATCGGGCCTGCATATTGACAGGCATCACCGGGGCTTCATTTTATGCGCAGTGACGTCACGCGCAATAATGTGATGACATCACCACACAACTTTGTTTATACTTAACAATGTTAAGTATAGGAGCAGGGGGCATGCTGCTTAGAAACCTGTATCTCAGGCATCTAAGCAGCTAAAGACCCCCAAGACCCACCATTGGAAAGGTAATAGCCTTTCCAACAGTGTAAGTATTGGGGATCTGAAAAATAAAGTTAAAACTAATTTTTTCAAAAAATAAAAAAAAACTTAAAAAATCTTAGCACCCAGGTGGGAAACTGCTTAGCACTCAAAGGGATAAGCTATGAGGAGAGGGTAGCCAAACTGGGTCTGTTTTCTAAAAAAAAAAAGGCGCTTGAGAGGTGATATGATTACTTTAAAAAAATATATTCAAGGCCCATTTACAGAGATGGCAGAAGCTCTGTTTATTCCAAGAAAATTGTTTGTGACAAGAGGTCACAATTTAAGGTAGGAGGAAAGGAGATTTAATCTCCTGCAACGGAAACGTTTTTTCACTGTAAGAGCAATAAAATTGTGGAACTCATTACCAAAGTAGGTAGTGAATGCCAATACCCTAGATACATTTAAAAATGGTTTAGATACATTTCTGGCTAGAAACAAAACTCATGAATATGATTGCTTGTATTAAATGGGTCACCTTTTACTGGGATTAATTTAAGATCAACTGGAGCTTTTTGTAAGTATATTAGATTTGTATAGATTTGTGTACTTCTGGGGGAAAGCAACTGGGGATTCTTGCCTATATGTGCTAATTATGTATATAATAATTTCCATGGCTCTTATTATTATGAAATAGAGGATTTTAATCTCACGCTTTTATCTCTACCATAGCTTTAATGAATATCTCTATGCAGATAGTCAAATACAACATAGTTACTGTTTTATAATTATGAATAATATCTGTGTAAAGGACATAGAATTCAAAATTAAAATTTTATGATTCAAACAGAGCATGCATTTAAAAAAACCAAAAAACCCACATTTACTTCTATTACCAAATTGTCTTCTTTCTTTTGGCGTCCATTTTTGAAAGTTATCTATTTTCCACGAGAGCCTACTGAGGCAGAATTAGGGTAGATCACAATCTCGACAATATTTTCTGTTGAAATTGAGTTTGAACTTTGTCCGATATTGCCAGCTTGGTTTTCAGATAATCACAATCCCAAAATGCTCCTGCCAATGTAAGGTTTTCTACAACTAACCACCCAAAAATGTTAGTGATAGGTTCTTGATATCGGCATTGAGAAATAAAATGCAAACGAAAATGACAAATTCAACAGCCATTTTGCAGTTTTAGAAATTACATTGGGGAGTTTTGATTCATACTTTGTACAGTGTGTAATATTAATAAAAGTAAAGTGTGAAATTAATCCACTGTGTTCCAAAATCATAGTGATATGTGTTAATAATAAAGCCAGTTGGACTGGAGCACTACGGGTATGGTGGACATGTGTGCTGGATGGCTTATTTGCATTTAAAATACTGTCAAAGTGCTTGTTATTCACTTTTTATTCTTAATTGATCCAGCAAAAAAAAAAAATTTAAATCTCGTAGAACAAAGTAAAAGCAACTTCTACAATCCACAATGGTGGGATTCAAAAAGATAACACTCTGTAAATGGTAAAAACGCAAAGTTTTGCAGTTTGCTCCTTTGAAACAATGGAGATGCTTCAATCTCTCATTGTACAGAACAGAGTTTCTCTGTGAAGGATAATGTTATTTGAAAAAAAATAACAAAAATACTACACAACCTCCATTAAAAATCTACTGTAATATGTGGCTAGATTATAGATAAATAAATAGATAATAGATAGATAAAATAGATAGATAGATAGATAGATACATAGATAGATAATATATAGATAGATAGATCATTATATATAGAAAGAGACAATAGATAGAAATATAATGGGATAGTGATAGACAGATATTAATTTTCACACAAGATTTTTATTAGTGATATCAGAAAGAAAATCACTCCTTGTGGTCTTGATTATTGTTTTCTCCCGTTTCTACTGGGGGTTATTTACTGTCATCTGTTCGGCCATATAATTAGACATGTAAATTACAGAAATGCCTACTAGTGATGGATTATAAAATAGAGTTGAAGAGAGTCTATGAGTGCAACAGAAGTCGAAACCAGTCAGTAACTGAGGGTTGCCATTTGCTTTTAATCTGGATTTGCTTGTTCCTTTATATATTTTAATCTTGGACTTCAATAAATAATTATATTTTATCTCATCTGGCTGATTTTTTGGATTATCAGAGTTGAAGAGAACCTTAATGAATCTAGACAATACATTTAAAAAGTTAATATATATACACTTATATCCACTAATGAATGATATTCTGAAAATGTTAAGAAATTTGAATGGCACTTTGGGAGCTAGAACTTAAAGACATACTGTACTTCTGCTAGAATGGTACCCATAGGAACACTTACCTTAGAAAAATAAATGATGAACCCAAAGCAATATCCACAGAGTTTATGAAACAGCGCCTGAAAAAAGAGAGACCAGAGGCCCCAGAATCCACCAGGCACAAAACAAGCAAAGAACTAAACAAAGTGAAATAACTGAAATAAAAAAAACTACACTATTTATGTTGTTGCAAGGTCCTATCTGTCAAGTCTAGGGACAGAAAAAAAAAACTATAATGACTCAAATACCATCCCTTGGCACACAAGAAATGGTATTTGAAGAAAAGGTTTTTAGACCAGAAAGGAAATAATCTTGAAACTGGAAGAACAACAAATCAGTAGAAAAACAAACAAACATTCACCCCAAAGAAGAAAAAAAAAGGCGCTGAAAAGTACCTTAAGAGGTAAGCAAACCAATGATCTAAACTGAATGCCATGGAAACATATGAAGAATCTGTATGATAAAAACTATGGGCTAAATCTCAAGTGGCGCACTAATGAAACACGATAAGCAGTATCGCTTGACTACAATATTATTAGTGTATGACTTGATATTGGACTTGATATTGCAAGTCCATGGTAAAACAATTGAGCTGGAATATGTAGCGTGACTTGAGACCTGGTGTAAAGTGTAATAAACTATTAAACTCCTATATACAGTTTTTAATAAAATAATAATAATAATTGAAATATTTGTAAAAAGGGTTTTAAAGGTTTAAAAAGGGATAGTATATGTCAAGGTAGTTGACAGGAAAGGGCTCCAATGTGTATAAATAACATAATTTATGTAAGAACTTACCTGATAAATTCATTTCTTTCATATTAGCAAGAGTCCATGAGCTAGTGACGTATGGGATATACATTCCTACCAGGAGGGGCAAAGTTTCCCAAACCTCAAAATGCCTATAAATACACCCCTCACCACACCCACAATTCAGTTTAACGAATAGCCAAGAAGTGGGGTGATAAAAAAGTGCGAAAGCATATAAAATAAGGAATTGGAATAATTGTGCTTTATACAAAATCATAACCACCACAAAAAAAGGGCGGGCCTCATGGACTCTTGCTAATATGAAAGAAATGAATTTATCAGGTAAGTTCTTACATAAATTATGTTTTCTTTCATGTAATTAGCAAGAGTCCATGAGCTAGTGACGTATGGGATAATGACTACCCAAGAAGTGGATCTTTCCACACAAGAGTCACTAGAGAGGGAGGGATAAAATAAAGTCAGCCAATTCCTGCTGAAAATAATCCACACCCAAAATAAAGTTTAACGAAAAACATAAGCAGAAGATTCAAACTGAAACCGCTGCCTGAAGTACTTTTCTACCAAAAACTGCTTCAGAAGAAGAAAATACATCAAAATGGTAGAATTTAGTAAAAGTATGCAAAGAGGACCAAGTCGCTGCTTTGCAGATCTGGTCAACCGAAGCTTCATTCCTAAACGCCCAGGAAGTAGAAACTGACCTAGTAGAATGAGCTGTAATTCTCTGAGGCGGAGTTTTACCCGACTCAACATAGGCAAGATGAATTAAAGATTTCAACCAAGATGCCAAAGAAATGGCAGAAGCTTTCTGGCCTTTTCTAGAACCGGAAAAGATAACAAAAAGACTAGAAGTCTTACGAAAAGATTTCGTAGCTTCAACATAATATTTCAAAGCTCTAACAACATCCAAAGAATGCAACGATTTCTCCTTAGAATTCTTAGGATTAGGACATAATGAAGGAACCACAATTTCTCTACTAATGTTGTTGGAATTCACAACTTTAGGTAAAAATTCAAAAGAAGTTCGCAACACCGCCTTATCCTGATGAAAAATCAGAAAAGGAGACTCACAAGAAAGAGCAGATAATTCAGAAACTCTTCTGGCAGAAGAGATGGCCAAAAGGAACAAAACTTTCCAAGAAAGTAATTTAATGTCCAATGAATGCATAGGTTCAAACGGAGGAGCTTGAAGAGCTCCCAGAACCAAATTCAAACTCCAAGGAGGAGAAATTGACTTAATGACAGGTTTTATACGAACCAAAGCTTGTACAAAACAATGAATATCAGGAAGAATAGCAATCTTTCTGTGAAAAAGAACAGAAAGAGCAGAGATTTGTCCTTTCAAAGAACTTGCGGACAAACCTTTATCTAAACCATCCTGAAGGAACTGTAAAATTCTCGGTATTCTAAAAGAATGCCAGGAAAAATGATGAGAAAGACACCAAGAAATATAAGTCTTCCAGACTCTATAATATATCTCTCTAGATACAGATTTACGAGCCTGTAACATAGTATTAATCACAGAGTCAGAGAAACCTCTTTGACCAAGAATCAAGCGTTCAATCTCCATACCTTTAAATTTAAGGATTTCAGATCCTGATGGAAAAAAGGACCTTGTGACAGAAGGTCTGGTCTTAACGGAAGAGTCCACGGTTGGCAAGAGGCCATCCGGACAAGATCCGCATACCAAAACCTGTGAGGCCATGCCGGAGCTACCAGCAGAACAAACGAGCATTCCTTCAGAATCTTGGAGATTACTCTTGGAAGAAGAACTAGAGGCGGAAAGATATAGGCAGGATGATACCTCCAAGGAAGTGATAATGCATCCACTGCCTCCGCCTGAGGATCCCGGGATCTGGACAGATACCTGGGAAGTTTCTTGTTTAGATGGGACGCCATCAGATCTATTTCTGGAAGTTCCCACATTTGAACAATCTGAAGAAATACCTCTGGGTGAAGAGACCATTCGCCCGGATGCAACGTTTGGCGACTGAGATAATCCGCTTCCCAATTGTCTACACCTGGGATATGAACCGCAGAGATTAGACATGAGCTGGATTCCGCCCAAACCAAAATTCGAGATACTTCTTTCATAGCCAGAGGACTGTGAGTCCCTCCTTGATGATTGATGTATGCCACAGTTGTGACATTGTCTGTCTGAAAACAAATGAACGATTCTCTCTTCAGAAGAGGCCAAAACTGAAGAGCTCTGAAAATTGCACGGAGTTCCAAAATATTGATCGGTAATCTCACCTCCTGAGATTCCCAAACTCCTTGTGCCGTCAGAGATCCCCACACAGCTCCCCAACCTGTGAGACTTGCATCTGTTGAAATTACAGTCCAGGTCGGAAGCACAAAAGAAGCCCCCTGAATTAAACGATGGTGATCTGTCCACCATGTTAGAGAGTGTCGAACAATCGGTTTTAAAGATATTAATTGAGATATCTTCGTGTAATCCTTGCACCATTGCTTCAGCATACAGAGCTGAAGAGGTCGCATGTGAAAACGAGCAAAGGGGATCGCGTCCGATGCAGCAGTCATAAGACCTAGAATTTCCATGCATAAGGCTACCGAAGAGAATGATTGTGACTGAAGGTTTCGACAAGCTGTAATCAACTTTAGACGTCTCTTGTCTGTTAAAGACAGAGTCATGGACACTGAATCCATCTGGAAACCCAGAAAGGTTACCCTTGTCTGAGGAATCAAAGAACTTTTTGGTAAATTGATCCTCCAACCATGATCTTGAAGAAACAACACAAGTCGATTCGTATGAGATTCTGCTAAATGTAAAGACTGAGCAAGTACCAAGATATCGTCCAAATAAGGAAATACCACAATACCCTGTTCTCTGATTACAGACAGCAGGGCACCGAGAACCTTTGTAAAAATTCTTGGAGCTGTAGCTAGGCCAAACGGCAGAGCCACAAACTGGTAATGCTTGTCCAGAAACGAGAATCTCAGGAACTGATAATGATCTGGATGAATCGGAATATGCAGATATGCATCCTGTAAATCTATTGTGGACATATAATTCCCTTGCTGAACAAAAGGTAAGATAGTCCTTACAGTTACCATCTTGAACGTTGGTATCCTTACATAACGATTCAATATTTTTAGATCCAGAACTGGTCTGAAAGAATTCTCCTTCTTTGGTACAATGAAGAGATTTGAATAAAACCCCATCCCCTGTTCCGGAACTGGAACTGGCATAATTACTCCAGTCAACTCTAGATCTGAAACACATTTCAGAAATGCTTGAGCTTTTACTGGATTTACTGGGACACGGGAAAGAAAAGATCTCTTTGCAGGAGGTCTCAACTTGAAACCAATTCTGTACCCTTCTGAAACAATGCTCTGAATCCAAAGATTGTGAACAGAATTGATCAAAATTTCCTTGAAAAAACGTAACCTGCCCCCTACCAGCTGAGCTGGAATGAGGGCCGCACCTTCATGTGGACTTAGAAGCAGGCTTTGCCTTTCTAGCTGGCTTGGATTTATTCCAAACTGGAGATGGTCTCCAAACTGAAACTGCTCCTGAGGATGAAGGATCAGGCTTTTGTTCTTTGTTGAAACGAAAGGAACGAAAATGATTATTAGCCCTGTTTTTACCTTTAGATTTTTTATCCTGTGGTAAAAAAGTTCCTTTCCCACCAGTAACAGTTGAAATAATGGAATCCAACTGAGAACCAAATAATTTGTTACCCTGGAAAGAAATGGAAAGTAAAGTTGATTTAGAAGCCATATCAGCATTCCAAGTTTTAAGCCATAAAGCTCTTCTAGCTAAAATAGCTAGAGACATAAACCTGACATCAACTCTGATAATATCAAAAATGGCATCACAGATAAAATTATTAGCATGTTGAAGAAGAATAATAATATCATGAGAATCACGATGTGTTACTTGTTGCGCTAAAGTTTCCAACCAAAAAGTTGAAGCTGCAGCAACATCAGCCAAAGATATAGCAGGTCTAAGAAGATTACCTGAACACAGATAAGCTTTTCTTAGAAAGGACTCAATTTTCCTATCTAGAGGATCCTTAAACGAAGTACCATCTGACGTAGGAATAGTAGTACGTTTAGCAAGGGTAGAAATAGCCCCATCAACTTTAGGGATCTTGTCCCAAAATTCTAATCTGTCAGACGGCACAGGATATAATTGCTTAAAACGTTTAGAAGGAGTAAATGAATTACCCAAATTATCCCATTCTTTGGAAATTACTGCAGAAATAGCATCAGGGACAGGAAAAACTTCTGGAATAACTACAGGAGATTTAAAAACCTTATTTAAACATTTAGATTTAGTATCAAGAGGACCAGAATCCTCTATTTCTAAAGCAATTAGGACTTCTTTAAGTAAAGAACGAATAAATTCCATTTTAAATAAATATGAAGATTTATCAGCATCAACCTCTGAGACAGAATCCTCTGAACCAGAGGAATCATCAGAATCAGAATGATGATGTTCAGTTAAAAATTCATCTGTAGGGAGAGAAGTTTTAAAAGATTTTTTACGTTTACTAGAAGGAGAAATAACAGACATAGCCTTCTTTATGGATTCAGAAACAAAATCTCTTATATTATCAGGAACATTCTGCACCTTAGATGTTGAAGGAACTGCAACAGGCAATGGTACTTTACTAAAGGAAATATTATCTGCTTTAACAAGTTTGTCATGACAATCAATACAAACAACAGCTGGAGAAATAGCTACCAAAAGTTTACAGCAGATACACTTAGCTTTGGTAGATTCAGCACTTGACAGCGATTTTCCTGTAGTATCTTCTGACTCAGATGCAACGTGAGACATCTTGCAATATGTAAGAGAAAAAACAACATATATATAAAGCAAAATTTATCAAATTCCTTAAATGACAGTTTCAGGAATGGGAAAAAATGCCAAAGAACAAGCTTCTAGCAACCAGAAGCAATAAAAAATGAGACTTAAATAATGTGGAGACAAAAGTGACGCCCATATTTTTTCGCGCCAAATAAGACGCCCACATTATTTGGCGCCTAAATGCTTTTTGGCGCCAAAAATGACGCCACATCCGGAACGCCGACATTTTTGGCGCAAAATAACGTCAAAAAATGACGCAACTTCCGGCGACACGTATGACGCCGGAAACGGAAATAGAATTTTTGCGCCAAAAAAGTCCGCGCCAAGAATGACGCAATAAAATGAAGCATTTTCAGCCCCCGCGAGCCTAACAGCCCACAGGGAAAAAGTCAAATTTTAAGGTAAGAAAAATGTTAAAATGCATTATCCCAAATATGAAACTGACTGTCTGAAAATAAGGAAAGTTGAACATTCTGAGTCAAGGCAAATAAATGTTTGAATACATATATTTAGAACTTTATAAACAAAGTGCCCAACCATAGCTAGGAGTGTCACAGAAAATAAGACTTACTTACCCCAGGACACTCATCTACATATAGTAGATAGCCAAACCAGTACTGAAACGAGAATCAGCAGAGGTAATGGTATATATAAGAGTATATCGTCGATCTGAAAAGGGAGGTAAGAGATGAATCTCTACGACCGATAACAGAGAACCTATGAAATAGACCCCTTAGAAGGAGATCGCTGCATTCAAATAGGCAATACTCCTCACATCCCTCTGACATTCACTGCACGCTGAGAGGAAAACCGGGCTCCAACTTGCTGCGGAGCGCATATCAACGTAGAATCTAGCACAAACTTACTTCACCACCTCCATCGGAGGCAAAGTTTGTAAAAACTGAATTGTGGGTGTGGTGAGGGGTGTATTTATAGGCATTTTGAGGTTTGGGAAACTTTGCCCCTCCTGGTAGGAATGTATATCCCATACGTCACTAGCTCATGGACTCTTGCTAATTACATGAAAGAAATATCAATATATGTTTATGTATACATATCTTAATATGTGTATACATATATATATACATGCGCATTTGTGTGTTTATATATGTAAATATGTATGTTTAAACACATATAAATGAACACAGATATAAAGTATAAAGAAATATATATATAAAAAATAAAAAGAAAACATTTTTGTAAGTGTAAAATATGTGTTTTGCTCATCAAGTTTCTCAATTTAGATCTTAACGTGGTTGGGTTAGAGTACATGTAAACTTAGCATTTTTAAGACACGTTATTAAAATATTATATATAAAATATTAAAAGGACAGGGACTCTCCTCTAGTTTTGAAAGCTTCAAGCGCTCCCTAAATACTCTACTTTTCAGGGATACATACAACCTACACTAACCTTTATTTATACCAGTTCCTCTCCTCCATTGCTATCCCCTGAACCCCCTTAGCATGTAAGCCTAAGAGTCCAGCTGTTTGTAAATCACCTTCTTAAGAGCTGACTACAACAGTGCGACTCTTGGCAGGGCCCTCTACCCGTTTGATCCCTATAAATGATTTGTTGTACTCTGCCTTTGTTTATAGCGCTGCGGAATCTGTTGGCGCTCTACAAATAACCGATAATAATAATTTAAAAAAATAATAGAAATTATTAAAAATATACTGTTAATTATTCAAAATAATGCATAGAATATATCTATATATTTTACAAAATGTTTCATCATTATTATTATTTTTTTAAATATTTTATATATAATATTTGAATAACATGCTTTAAGAATAAGAAAGTTTTCATGTGCGCTAACCCAACCACATTAAGATCTAAATTGAGAAAATGCCCAACATGCATATTTTACATTTCTATGTTCACCCCCCCCCCCCCCATGTTCTTCACATAGAGGAATACGTTCTATGTATTTTTGACTAGATATTCCTATTTTTTTAGATATTCATATATATATATATATATATATATATATATATATATATATATATATATCTGTATGTAGAAATATGCATTTATGAATAAATAGAACACATCCTGCTATGTGAAGAATATTGGAATATGAAATGTTTACAGTAAAAACACAAACACTTGATTAAATATGAATATTCCATAAAAATTATTTTACATATTTTCAGTTACTTAACTGCAAAGTGCTCCAATGCACTTATGTATATGGCTTTATATGTATACATATGTATTTATGTGTTTATATGTGTTTTGCTTTATATTTACTGTCATGTTTCACATTCCAATGTTCTTCACTTTCTGCAGTGTTTCCCAAACCCAGTCCTTAACTAGAGCACAGGTGAAATAATCAGTTGATGGGTGAGCTGATTATTTCACCTGTGCTCTAGTTAAGATATAATGAATATCTGGCCTGAGTAAGGGTCCTGAGGACTGGGTTTGGGAAACACCGATTTACAGGATAATGTCCTTTTTATTGTTAAATACATATTTCTATATATGTGTGAATATACCTATACCTGCATATCTATTTCTATAGATATATAGGTATATATATATATATATATATATATATATATATATATATATATATATATATATACAGGTGGCCCTAGTTTTACGCCGGTTCAATTTGCGCCATTTCAGAATAACAACATTTTTTTTCCAGTCATGTGACTGCTATTGAAAAGCATTGAGAAGCATTGCATTGATTAAAATAACCAGTAGGTGGAGATGTCCGCTTGTGTTGCAGCAAAGATATGCAAAGCCAAGCACAGAAACAGACTGGAATTAATTAGTCTAGCTAGACATGAGCTATCAAGCATCTTTCATAGGAACAAGATCTTCCTGTCTATAAATCAGTCCAGATTGGAATGCATAGAAAGAACTGTTTGCAGAAAAATGCAAGTAAAGTCTGTGTTGTGTGATTATATCATAAGGTTTATAATTAGGGATGGGCGAATGTGCAAATTTTCGAATTTCGAATGTAGAACGAATGTTATTACCGAAATTCAAATTCTAAATTCGAATGTCGAAAAGAACGAATATTCTTAAAAATTCGAAAATCGAATGTTATTTACAGTTTTCGAATGTCACTTTCGAATTCGAATGTTTATAATTATATCGAATGTCTACATTCGAAATTCGAATTTTTCGAATTCGAATAGAAATTCGAATTTTTCGAATTCGAATAGAAATTCGAATTTTTCGAATTCGAATAGAAATTTGAATTTTTCGAATTCGAATAGAAATTCGAATTTTTCAAATTCGAATATTGCATAATTCGAATATTACATTTAAAAGCATTAGAAATACTATTACAATCAAAATTCGAATTTTTCGAATTCGAATACACGTATTGCATAATTCGAATATTACATTTAAAGAAAAAGCATTAGAAATACTATTACAATCTAAATTCGAATTTTTTGAATTCGAATACACGTATTGCATAATTCGAATATTACATTTAAAGAAAAAGCATTAGAAATACTATTACAATCTAAATTCAAATTTTTCAAATTCGAATACACGTATTGCATAATTCGAATATTACATTTAAAGAAAAAGCATTAGAAATACTATTACAATCTAAATTCAAATTTTTCGAATTCGAATATTGCATAATTCGAATATTACATTTAAAGAAAAAGCATTAGAAATACTATTACAATCTAAATTCTAATTTTTAGAATTCGAATACACGTATTGCATAATTCGAATATTACATTTAGAGAAAAAGCATTAGAAATACTATTACAATCTAAATTCGAATTTTTCGAATTGGAATATTGCATAATTCGAATATTACATTTAAAAGCATTAGAAATACTATTACAATCTAAATTCGAATTTTTCGAATTCGAATACACGTATTGCATAATTCGAATATTACATTTAAAGAAAAAGCATTAGAAATACTATTACAATCTAAATTCGAATTTTTCGAATTCGAATACACGTATTGCATAATTCGAATATTACATTTAAAGAAAAAGCATTAGAAATACTATTACAATCTAAATTCGAATTTTTCGAATTCGAATATTGCATAATTCGAATATTACATTTAAAAGCATTAGAAATACTATTACAATCTAAATTCAAATTTTTCGAATTCGAATACACGTATTGCATAATTCGAATATTACATTTAAAGAAAAAGCATTAGAAATACTATTACAATCTAAATTCGAATTTTTCGAATTCGAATATTGCATAATTCGAATATTACATTTAAAGAAAAAGCATTAGAAATACTATTACAATCTAAATTCGAATTTTTCGAATTCGAATATTTTCGAATGTAATCGTAAAATTCGAAACCGAACATTCGAAAATCGAATGTTAGAATGTTATGTAAACATTCGAAATTCGATTCGAACGAACGAATGTGTTAAAATTCATGCCGTTTTTCGAATGTTGCAAAACATTCGCCCATCCCTATTTATAATGCAGTTTAGCAAATGTTTTTGTTCATTTAACTTAGTTTAATTATATATTCTGTGTTGTGTGATTATTTGATACTGTTTATAATGCTGTTTTGCATTTAAAGTCTTCATTTCAAAGCTTTAAAAATAATGTATTAGGTGTTACTTATGACAATTTTGAGAGGGGCCTGGAATCTAACTCCCTCGCTTCCTATTGAATTACATTATAAACTGGGTTTCAATTTACAACGGTTTGATTTACAACCATTCCTTCTGGAACCTAACCCTGGTGTAAACTGGGATCTACCTGTATATATGTATTTTACATGAACAGTATGAGATACATATAGAAATACATATTTAATAATAAAAAGTACATTACTTTCAAAGTGAAGAACATAGGAATGTAAATTATGTGTTTTGTGGGGGGGTGGAGCCAACTGCTGAAGCAGCTGGACGAGTGTTGAGAGAGCTCTCGGATTAAAGTACTAATATCTTAAGAAAACAACTTAATACAAGCCTTGAATTTGTATAGAAGTACCCACAAATCCCCATCCATCCCTAAAAATACCAAAAGGGACAAAAAAAACTCCCTGGGATCGTGCAATCAGCCGAAGCTCTTAGATGAAGCCATGTGGTGAATGTCGCCACTAACTGAACTGGAAGTCCACACGCAGCCCAAAGGCTTAAATTCATATATAACAATCTCGCCCTAGGTATCCGAGCTGAAAGGCAGGCTGACATACGATATATTTATAGCCGACATCTGGATAATTTGTGAGTGCAAGAGAGGCAAAATTGATGACCTCCAAGCAGTAATACAGACCTTGCTAATGGAATTTAAGAAGGACATGCGCAATAAACTGAATAGCCTGCTGCAAAAAGTCTAGAAGCACACAAGAAAAGATGAGGTCTCCTGATGAGTAAGAAACATAAAGCTCAATGAGAAGACAGAAGCTCCAACTGCGCTACACTACATTACCGGATGAAACCTTGGGACTTCCTCCTGCATCAAGTGGTGGGGGACATCCTCCTTCCCTGCTACTGGTTTGTACTCCGGAGGGTGTGGTCAGCCTTCTGGAGTGTGACATAGATGGCCGGATGAAGGATCTCCTAGGCCTCACAGATAATGCTCAGTCAGGAGTATATGCAATCCGGTCTCTACAGTTACATAAGAAAAAGATGGCTCCCATTGACCCAGCCTTTTTCCCATCTTTGCAGCATAACGCTTTCCTTAATAGGATCCAGAGGGTGAATATCGTGAGTCAGCCCATCAAACTCAGAGATTCTCATGTGCATCTGAGGACTTGGAGTGGACCCTTCAGGTTGAAAGTGGGAATTGGCTGATGTGGCAGAAAGACCGGGATGGGGTAGGACTCTGAGTCCCACTAAATAGAGACTACATCATTCAGTTACATTGCAGTTTTTTTTGTTTTTCTTTAAGTTGAAATGCAGTTAATGACTGCTTTTTCACATTTATTTACTTGTTGCATATGCCATCTAATCTGTTTATTACACGGTTCTGTGCCCATAGATTAGCGTATCAGATACTTCTTAGTCTATCCTAGAATACCTTTTTTATAGGATGAAAGTACATGATATTTTTTTTAGACATCCAAAGGCTATATTGGGAGTGTCTATATAGATTATAATATTTTGTTATTCTGTAAAGTTTTTTGGTTGGGAACATTAAGACAGAAGCTAACCCCCACTCCCTAGAGTTGGGGTACTACTGCTGTTCAAAGGTCTGTACTTCCCTCAGTATGTTCCTGCTTGGTGACGGAGATCAACACTTGAATGGATAGATGGTTTCCTAATGTTTGAACCAATGTGGGGTGTAGATATAGAGACACTGTAAAGATTATGGGACATTCAGATTTTGGTTCTGTTATCCTTTCTGCTAACTGCTAAATGTGTTACGCATTGAGTATTTAATCAGAATAATTACCATATGGTATTCTGGGTTGGATTGTATAGTTTTAACATTTACCTGATATATTTTAGTTGTTTTTTTGTTTTGTTTTCTGGTTTGAAGAAGTATTTTTCTATGATCCTGAAAACTATTGAAACATGGGTCTAAGACGACCACTACACTGGCATACTGATCTGCAGCTCTATTATTCTACCTAACCTGATGCAACCCATTGTGGGTTAGAGGATGCATATAATATTTACCATATACAGTTTGGCCTTAGTGGCAAGATGACTTCCGGCTTCTAAATATATTCCCCACTACTAATAGTACTAAGATATGCAAGAGATCTAGTTAATGGGTTCTAAATCTACGCCATGATAGTATAACCAGGTGAAATCTGGCCTTACGCACAGGTGATAAAACCAAACCATATAGACTCTGAGTCATTATAGCCTTCTTATATGCCTACATGTTTGTATGGCCTATACTTATGTGGCAACCTTAAATTTTCTTTAACATTTTTACAGTTGTGCCTAGTTATACCAGTTGCATATCTGACGCTAGCTACTGACTAATTCGTGCTTGGGTATGTTCTTACAACCCCATATTCTATGCACTCCATTCTAGCCTTCACTTTATACAGTTATTTTAGTCTTCATAATACTAGTATTAGCAAATCTAATCTGGTCATTTTTACCCCCCTGGAATCCCCCTTAGTTAACAGACAACATACTAAGGACCCATAAGAACCCCTCGCTTATTATTTTCTTGGGGTTAATATTCAACTGGTTATGTGACAATTTTGATGGGAGTATATAACTACTTATACATAGAATAAAAAAAGAAACTGAGGTACGATACTGGTTGGTTAATGTTTTAGACTACAGTCTATTATATTTTTGTATTTCAACATATTGTTTAATACGGCACTAATAATTACGAAATGCTTTATTCTATATCACATTCGTTATTTCATAAAGTCTGTTGGTTTTTACTATATGACAAGTTTGAAAAATGTACTGTATTGATCTACAATTCTGTTATTCTCTAATACCTCAATAAAAATAATTATAAAAAATAAAAAAAATAAAAATTATCCGCTATATTTAGAGTTCTGCGGCCAAAGGGGTGCGTTAGCTACGCGTGCTTTTTTTCTCCCGCTGGTATTTAGAGTTCACAGAATGGCTGCGTTAGGCTCCAAAAAGGGAGCGTATAGGCATATTTACCGCCACTGCAACTCTCAATACCAGCGGTGCTTACGGACACGGCCAGCTTCAAAAACGTGCTTGTGCACGATATCTCCATAGGAAACAATGGGGCAGTTTGAGCTGAAAAAAACCTAACACCTGCAAAAAAGCAGCGTTCAGCTCCTAACGCAGCCCCATTGTTTCCTATGGGGAAACACTTCCTAAGTCTGCACCTAACACCCTAACATGTACCCCGAGTCTAAACACCCCTAACCTTACACTTATTAAACCCTAATCTGCCGCCCCCGCTATCGCTGACCCCTGCATATATTTTTTAACCCCTAATCTGCCGCTCTGTACACCGCCGCCACTTACGTTATCCCTATGTACCCCTAATCTGCTGCCCCTAACACCGCTGACCCCTATATTATATTTATTAACCCATAATCTGCTGCCCCCAACGTCGCCGCCTCCTACCTACTATTATTAACCCCTTATCTGCCGACCGGACCTCACCGCTACTATAATAAAGTTATTAACCCCTAATCCGCCTCACTAACCCTATAATAAATAGTATTAACCCCTAATCTGCCCTGCCTAACATCACCGACACCTAACTTCAAGTATTAACCCCTAATCTGCCGACCGGACCTCATCGCTACTCTATTAAATTTATTAACCCCTAAAACTAAGTCTAACCCTAACACTAACACCCCCCTAAGTTAAATATAATTTTTATCTAACAAAATAAATTAACTCTTATTAAATAAATTAATCCTATTTAGAGCTAAATACTTACCTGTAAAATAAATCCTAATATAGCTACAATATAAATTATAATTATATTATAGCTATTTTAGGATTAATATTTATTTTACAGGTAACTTTGTATTTATTTTAACCATTTAATAGCTACCTAGTTAAAATAATTACAAAATTACCTTTAAAATAAATCCTAACCTAAGTTACAATTAAACCTAACACTACACTATCAATAAATTAATTAAATAAATAAACTAACTAAAGTACAAAAAATAAAAAAAGAACTAAGTTACAAAAAATAAAAAAATAATTTACAAACATTAGAAAAAGATTACAACAATTTTAAGCTAATTACATCTACTCTAAGCCCCCATATAAAATAACAAAGCCCCCCAAAATAAAAAAATGCCCTACCCTATTCTAAAATACAAATAGAAAAGCTCTTTTACCTTACCAGCCCTTAAAAGGGCCTTTTGCGGGGCATGCCCCAAAGAATTCAGCTCTTTTGCCTGTAAAAAAAACATACAATACCCCCCCAACATTACAACCCACCACCCACATACCCCTAATCTAACCCAAACCCCCCTTAAATAAACCTAACACTAAGCCCCTGAAGATCTCCCTACCTTATCTTCACCACGCCGGGTATCACCGATCCGTCAGGAGGAGCCTCCAAAGTCTTCATCCAAGCCCAAGCAGGGCTGAAGAAGTCCATCATCGGGCTGAAGTCTTGATCCAAGCGGGCGTTGAAGAGGTCCATCATCGGGCTGAAGTCTTCTATCAAGCGGCATCTTCAATCTTCTTTCTTCCGGAGCCATCTTCTTCCAGCCGACGCGGATCCATCCTCTTCTACCGACGCCTACTCGCCGAATGACGGTTCCTTTAAATGACTTCATCCAAGATGGCGTCCCTCGAATTCCGATTGGCTGATAGGATTCTATCAGCCAATCGGAATTAAGGTAGGAAATTCTGATCGGCTGATGGAATCAGCCAATCAGATTCAAGTTCAATCCGATTGGCTGATTGGATCAAGACTTCAGCCCGATGATGGACTTCTTCAGCGCCCGCTTGGATCAAGACTTCAGCCCGATGATGGACTTCTTCAGCCCCCGCTTGGACTTGGATGAAGACTTCAGAGGCTCCTCTGGATGGATCGGTGATACCCAGCGTGGTGAAGATAAGGTAGGGAGATCTTCAGGGGCTTAGTGTTAGGTTTATTTAAGGGGGGTTTGGGTAAGATTAGGGGTATGTGGGTGGTGGGTTGTAATGTTGGGGGGGTATTGTATGTTTTTTTTTACAGGCAAAAGAGCTGAATTCTTTGGGGCATGCCCCGCAAAAGGCCCTTTTAAGGGCTGGTAAGGTAAAAGAGCTTTTCTATTTGTATTTTAGAATAGGGTAGGGCATTTTTTTTATTTTGGGGGGCATTGTTATTTTATTAGGGGGCTTAGAGTAGGTGTAATTAGCTTAAAATTGTTGTAATCTTTTTCTAATGTTTGTAAATTATTTTTTTATTTTTTGTAACTTAGTTCTTTTTTATTTTTTGTACTTTAGTTAGTTTATTTAATTGTATTTATTTGTAGGTATTTGTATGTAATTAATTTATTGATAGTGTACTGTTAGGTTTAATTGTATATAATTGTAGGTAATTGTAGGTAGTTTATTTAATTAATTTATTGCTAGTGTAGTGTTAGGTTTAATTGTAACTTAGGTTAGGATTTATTTTACAGGTCATTTTGTAATTATTTTAACTAGGTAGCTATTACATAGTTATTAATATAATTTATATTGTAGCTATATTAGGGTTTATTTTACAGGTAAGTATTTAGCTTTAAATAGGAATAATTTATTTAATAAGATTTATTTTATTTTGTTATTTAAAAATTATATTTAACTTAGGGGGGTGTTAGGGTTAGACTTAGCTTTAGGGGTTAATACATTTATTAGAGTAGCGGCGAGGTCCGGTCGGCAGATTAGGGGTTAATACTTGAAGTTAGGTGTCGGTGATGTTAGGGAGGGCAGATTAGGGGTTAATAGTATTTATTATAGGGTTATTGAGGCGGGAGTGAGGCGGATTAGGGGTTAATACATTTATTATAGTAGCGGTGAGGTCCGGTCGGCAGATTAGGGGTTAATAAGTGTAGGTAGGTGGCGGCAATGTTGGGGGCAGCAGATTAGGGGTTAATAAATATAATATAGGGGTCGGCGGTGTTAGGGGCAGCAGATTAGGGGTACATAAGTATAACGTAGGTGGCGGCGGTGTGCGTTCGGCAGATTAGGGGTTAAAAATTTTTATTAGAGTGGCGGCGATGTGGGGGGCCTCAGTTTAGGGGTGCATAGGTAGTTTATGGGTGTAAGTGTACTTTAGAGCACAGTAGTTAAGAGCTTTATGAACCGGCATTAGCCCAGAAAGCTCTTAACTCCTGGCTTTTTGCTGCGGCTGGAGTCTTGTCGTTAGATTTCTAAGGCTCACTTCAGCCAAGACTCTAAATACCAGCGTTAGAAAGATCCCATTGAAAAGATAGGATAAGCAAATGGCGTAGGGGGATCTGCGGTATGGAAAAGTCGAGGATGGAAAGTGAGCGTTAGACCCTTTCCTGACTGACTCTAAATACCAGCGGGCGGCCAAAACCAGCGTTAGGAGCCCCTAACGCTGGTTTTGACGGCTAATGCCAAACTCTAAATCTAGCGGTATGTGTTTTTTGCATCGAGTTTCTCAATTTAGATCTTAACGTGGTTGGGATAGTGCACATGAAAACTTAGAATTCTTAAGAAACCTTACTGAAGTTCTATGTAGAAAATATTTTTTCAAAAAATGATATCAATTATTAAAAATTATTAAGCATACAGAAACAGTAAACTATTAAAAATAATGAATAGAATCTATCTATATCCAATCTGACCCTATGAATTACTAAACTTATAAAACAGGTACAGCTACAAACAGGAAATTGCAACAGTTTTAATTAGTGCACAGACACAGAGGAAAAAACAAAAGTTATCAAATGCAGGCGCTGTAAGGGCAAACCTAGAAAACAGAATAACTGAAACATACAGCAAAAATGTAAGTTTGTAAATGTAATGTACTATAAACGTTTATCAGTGCAAATCTTTATATAATAAGTTTATGCAGTATAATAACTTACATTGGCATAGACTGTAAATGCTCATATAGGGTCCGATTTATCAGGCCTGAATGAGTCTTCAGGCTCGCCGGAAACAGGAGTTACGAAGCAGCAGTCTTAAGAGGCGGCGGACAGCAATCTGCATACGATCGGGTTGATTTACACCCCCTGCTAGCGGCCAATCTGCAGGGGGCAGCATTGCACAAGCATTTCTAGTGAAATGCTTGTGCAATGGTAAATGTCGACCTTGTATGCTGTCAGCATTTATCGATGTGTGGCGGACATGATCACTACAGCGAATCATGTCCATTCGCACTTTCATAAAACGACCCCTTATTAAGAATAGGATAAGAGTATATTTAAAGAGCATAACTTAAATAAACTAAAGTAATATAAACTGCAAGGACACAGCTTGAATATGCTCATGTTTAATGATAAATTACAACAAATATAGCTTACACTCATACAGTCTGATAATTTGTACAAACACAGCTTGCATATACTCATGTGGCATGATGACTTGCAAAGGCAGCTTACATTAGGGATGTGCATGTGCATTTGTTTCGTTATGTTTAAGAAAACAAAAATCTGAATAAATGCACCAGCAAAATCTAGCCCATAGTATGAAGGCTTACAAGAATATTGCTTACATATGCTCATGTAGTATGAAAGCTTACAAGAATATATATCCTATAATATAAAAGGCCAAAGATTCTATTTAACAAGCTCTGAATGGAGCTTGATGGCCCCTGTTTCTGGCGAGTCTTCAGACAAAAAGGCCGCTGCTCCATAACCTGTCCGCCTGCTCTGAGCAGGTGGTCAGACATCGCCGGAAATCAACCCGATCGAGTACGATCGGGTTGATTAACACCCCCCCTGCTGGCGGCCTATTGGCCGCGAGTCTGCAGGGGGCGGTGTTGCACCAGCAGCTCTTGTGAGCTGCTGGTGCAATGCTAAATATGGTGAGCGTATTGCTCGCCGTATTCAGCGAGGTCTGTCGGACCTGATCCGCACTGTTGGATCAGGTCCGACAGACCTTGATAACTTGGGGCCCAAGTGTGTTTGTACGAAGCTGTCATGCGCAGTAGAGACAGCATGAGGACAAACACACCTGGCCTTACCTGACATGCTTTTTGCGATGAAAGTGGGCGTGGCCGAGTGGGAGCATGGGCGTGGCCAGGCGGGAGTGTGGGCATGGCCGGGTATGGTTGGGGCGTGGCCGGCCACGGTCGGCGGGAGAGAAATAGAAAGAGAGGGGGAGAGAGACAAAAAGAGATAGGAAAGAGCTAAAGAGAGGGGGAAGAGCAGAAGAGAGGGGAAAGAACAGAAGAGAGGGGGAGCGAGAGCAAAATAGAGGGGAAAGAGCAAAATACAGGGAAGAGAGAGAAAAAGAGAGGGGGGAGAGAGAGCAATAGGGAGAGGTAGAGAGAGAAAAAGAGAGGGGGAGAGAGAGCAAAAGAGAGGGAGGGAGAGAGAGCAATATAGAGGGGGAGAGAGAGAGCAAAAGAGTGGGATGGAGAGAGAGAGCAAAAGAGAGGTAAGAGAGGCAGAGCAAAAGAGAGGGGAGAGAGAGAGAGCAAAAGAGAGGGGGAGAGAGAAAGCAAAAGAGAGGGATGGAGAGAGAGCTCAAAAGAGAGGGGGGATAGACAGAGCGCAAAAGAGAGGGGGGAGAGAGAGCGCAAAAGAGAGGGGGGGAGAGAGAGAGTGCAAAAGAGAGGGGGGAGAGAGCGCAAGAGAGGGGGGGAGAGAGAGCGCAAAAGATAGGGGAAGAGAGAGAGCGCAAAAGAGAGGGGGAGAAAGAGAGCACAAAAGAGAGGGGGAGAGAGAGCGTGCAAAAGAGAGGGGGAGAGACAGAGAGTGCAAAAGAGAGAGAATGCAAAAGAGAGGGGGAGAGAGAGCGTAAAAGAGAGGGGGAGATATAGCTCAAAAGAGAGGGGGAGAGAGAGCAAAAGAGAGGGGGAGAGAAAGCAAACGAGAGGGGGAGAGAGGGAGCAAAAGAGAGGGGGAGAGAGAGAGCAAAAGAGAGGTGGAGCGAGAGAGAGCATAAAAGAGAGGGGGAGATAGCACAAAAGATAGGGGGAGAAGGACAAAAAGAGAGGGGGGAGAGAGAGAGCAAAAGAGAGGGGGGAGAGAGAGAGCAAAAGAGAGGGGGAGAGAGCGAGCGCAAAAGAGAGGGGGGGAGAGCGCAAAAGAGAGGGGGGGAGAGCACAAAAGAGAGGGGGAGAGAGCACAAAAGAGAGGGGGATAGAGAGAGCAAGGGGTGGGACTGCTGTACTGCAAAAAATGGCCCGTGTGAATGGACTTTAGGACTAGTATTCTATAAAAAGGTAGAAAAGGTAGAAACTATATAAGTTACTACACAAAAGACAGGGCTTTCAGCACATCAAATTCATTTAGCAAATACATAATTTGTGAAGCACACCATATAAAGATGGCATATCTCAGTGCTTTTCCAATCGTGCATATACGTCATAGGCAGAGTATCTACATAAACATAATATAGAAAAATGAACCATCTGTAAGTACTTAAAGAGCAGTGGTTGCTTTGTGGACCTAAACTCAAATAAAGTAATTCAGGAGCAAACAAATAAATAAATAGTTAATACTATTCTTAACAAGGCAACACCTCCACTAGAGGGTGGCTTCGCATGGATAGCGAAAAATGGCCACCATAGTGATCCATGAGGATCTATGCTTGCTAATAGACATAGTTCTAGTAATATTCAAATTTGTTGCAAACGATCTAATGGTCATTGATGGTAATATAGACTATGGGGTATGTACAACACCTTTTCAGAGGGTACCACTATATAGAGTAGTTCCTGGTACCATGAAAATAAATTATTGATTAGGATCTATATACAGCCCCAAAGAGAGTCTAATAATTACCACAGCAAATTATGAAACAGTGTTAATAGTCATCAGAAACACAAAAATGAGAAATGATACGTATAAGGACTTATGGCATAAAATATTGTCCTAGAGGCAGAACTTGGTATCCTTTTTGTAACATTTCAATGCGGGTACGCTAAAAGTTTCTTTAGTGAAGCGGGTGTATATAGAATGCTGCAATAGTCACCCTTTAGCCATTCACTTAAGCGTGCATACGGAACCGCCAAACGGCCAAACAAGTCCATATTTTCCAAGGTTAAAAAGAGTGAACAAAGTTATCATGCCTGTGTATGAACTGTCAAAAGCTCATTTTTCCCCGTATAAAAAACTTTGGCTCCAAAGGTTCGTCTTAGGAAGAAGATGTAGCGAACAAACCAACTTCCTCCTTGGCTGCTGCTTAAACTGGAAACACTGTAACCATCAGTTAGGTCTGAGACAGAGCTACCCGCTCTGTGTACGTCACTGCTGATGCGCGTTTCACCCCCCACGTGACTGCAACGTCATAGGGGTTTCCTCAGGGCAAACGGTTGTTGGTTGAATGACCATTCTTGCTATATAAAGCCCATAGAGAAACATGATTTGATTCTCATTCTGAACTGCCAACCCATTAAAAGGTCGCCTTTATACACACCCCTTATTTGGAAAAAAGTGAAAATATATTGACAAAAAAATGGAACATTGTGATATTAAAGTAACAACATAAATTATAATAAATAATGAGATAAGATATACCTTTATTATTTGATAAAAACAGTGGTTCATATTAGGGTTGCACTGATACCATTTTTTTATGACCAAGTACAAGTACCTATACTTGTTTTCAAATACTCGCCGATACCAATTACCAATACTTTTTTTTTTAATGTCATGTGACAGTGTACCAAGCACAATACAGACTAATTATTTAAGATGCATTCTTTATAATTATAAAGGACTGTAATTCAAAAGACATTATGAAATGATAAAACAGTTTTATTTGTCACAAAGTTCACTGAACATGTTTATAAATAAAAAATATTACAATAAAATATTACATTTAAAGGGGTGATGCAATTGGGTTGTTGGGCTGTTATATAACATCAATCTGCAATTTCTATGGAGGTACTACTCTAAGTTGAACAGTCTTTCACTTTCCACACTATTGCATGGTGCAGAAAGATATTTTTGGGCCATTTTAGCCAGAGCTAAGAGTGATCTCTCCTACAATAATACAAATAACAGCAATTTGTATTTGCAGAACAGTAGTAAACAATTTTTTTAGTTTAGTCTCCACTCCAGTTTAAAATAAATTGGGAACATGCAGTTTGAAAAAACCACCACAAGATAGCATATGGGTAAGAAGTGGAGGTATCGGTTTAAGTATTGGTGCATTTGCACAAGTACAAGTACTCATGCAAATACTTGGTATCGGTACCGATACCGATACTAGTATCGGTATCGGTGCAACCCTAGTTCATATGTCTTAGCTAATACACAATAATTTATTTAATTATTGAATTAGTTGTATTATCAAATTAATCCATATAATGAACTGAAACAAAGCATTCCATATACCATAACCATGGCAAGGTTTTATTTCCCCCATATAAATTCATAGTTTAAAGTTTTTTTAATGTGTATATGGTTCCAAAAAAGGACCCCACAATATATTATTGATTTGATTAGAGAAACGCTGCAAATTCAAACATCTCATTCAAGCCTTTTGGAGTTACAGTTTGTAATTTAAGCATCCAAGCTGTCTCTTTTTTGATGAGGATATTATCAATATCTCCTCCTCTTCCATACAGAGAACAAGCTTCAATTCCTATTACCTTAAGGTCATTAGGGGAGCAGTTGTGGTGTGTAGAAAAATGTAAGGCCACCCCACTTTTTATCTCTCCCTCCATTGCAGTTTTATTATCATCCCTATGTTCAGTCGCCCTATCCTTTAACATGCGTCTAGACTTTCCTACATAGAAAACTGGGCAACTACAGTATAGTAGATAGATGACATTCTCATTTTAATATCATCCCTATATTCAGTCGCCCTATCTTTTAACATGCGTCTAGACTTTCCTACATAGAAAACTGGGCAACTACAGGATAGTAGATAGATGACATTCTCATTTTAATATCATCCCTATATTCAGTCACCCTATCCTTTAACATGCGTCTAGACTTTCCTACATAGAAAACCGGGCAACTACAGGATAGTAGATAGATGACATTCTCATTTTTACAGTTAATAAACTGCTTAATAGGGTATGACAAAGAACATGTCGAAAAAGTTTTTGTGCATACAATATATTTACATAGAACACAATGTCCACATCAGAAGCTTCCTTTCACCTTTCTATATTCTCCTAACCAATATTTTGTACTGGGACTCCTGACAAAGAAACTTTTAACTAATTTGTCCTTGAGGTTTGGTGCCCTTCTGGCAACTAGTGAGGGTTGTTCTCCCACTATTTTCTCAACGTGGCGGTGCCTCTTCCTAAGACAAACCTTTGTAGCCAAAGTTGTTTATACGGAGGAAAATGAGCTTTTGACAGTTCGTACACAGGCATGGTAACTTTGTTCACTCTTTTTAACCTTGGAAAATACGGACTTGATTGGCCGTTTGGCGGATCCGTATGCACGCTTAAGTGAATGGCTAAATTGTGACTATTACAGCATTCTATATGTACCCGCTTCACTAAAGAAACTTTTAGCGTACCAGCATTGAACTGTCACACTAAGGGCAGCAAGTTCTGCCTCTAGGACAATATTTCATGCCACAAGTCCTTATACGCATCATTACTCATTTTTGTGTTTCTGCTGACTATTAACACTGTTTCATAATTTGCTGTGGTAATTATTAGACTCTCTTTGGGGCTGTATATAGATCCTAATCAATAATTTATTTTCATGGTACCAGGAACTACTCTATGATAGTGGTACCCTCTGAAAAGGTGTTGTACATACCCCATAGTCTATATTACCATCAATGACCATTAGGTCATCGTTGTATCTTCATTTATCTGCATCTGAATATGTTTGCAACAAATTTGAATATTACTAGGACTATGTCTATTAACAAGCATAGATCCTCATGGATCACTATGGTGACCAATTTTCGCTATCCATGCGAAGCCACCCTCTAGTGGAGGTGTTGCCTTGTTAAGAATAGTATTAACTATTTATTTATTTGTTTGCTCCTGAATTACTTTATTTGAGTTTAGGTCCACAAAGCAACCACTGCTCTTTAAGTACTTACAGATGGTTCATTTGTCTATATTATGTTTATGTAGATACTCTGCCTATGACGTATATGCACAATTGGAAAAGCACTGAAATATACCATCTTTATATGGTGGGCTTCACGAATTATGTATTAGTTAAATAAATTTGAGGTGCTGAAATCCCTGTCTTTTGTGTAGTAACTTATTTAATTTCTACCTTTTCTCCCTTTTTATAGAATATATAAATTAGTTTCAAGAGTCTGCATATCTCTCCTTTATTTAAGTTTTTAAACCCAAGGTAAATTTGGACTTGGGACCAATACATTAAATTAATTATTAGAGCCAGACTCCCTTCCAACTCTATATATTTCTTACAAGAATATAGCTTACATATGCTCATGTAGTATAAAGGCATACAATAATATATCTTACATATGCTCATGCATAATGAATGCTTACAAGAATATAGCTAACATATACTTATGTAGTATGAAGGGTTACAAGAATATAGCTTAGATAGGATCATGTAGTATAAAGGCTTACAAGAATATTGCTTACATATGCTCATGCAATAGTAAGGCTTACAAGAATATAGCTTACATATACTTATGTAGTATGAAGGCTTACAAGAATATAGCTTACATATACTCATGTAGTATGAAGGCTTACAAGAATATAGCTTACTTATGCTAATGTAGTATGAAGGCTTACAAGAATGTAGCTTACTTATGCTCATGCAGTATGAAGTCTTACAAATATATAACTTACATATGCTCATGTAGTGTGAAGGCTTACAAGAATATAGCTTACATATGCTCATGCAGTTTGAAGGCTTACAAGAATATAGCTTACATATGCTCATGGAGTATGAAGGCTTACAAGAATATAACTTACATATGCTCATGTAGTATGAAGGCTTACAAGAATATAGCTTACATATGCTCATGTAGTATAAAGGCTTACAAGAATATAACTTACATATGCTCATGTAGTATGAAGACTTACAAGAATATATCATACATACGTTGTCCCCCCAAAACTCAGTTTAGCCATACCTGGGGGTTGTGATTGTTGAGAATGGTGAAGGCCCTTCCATAGAGATATAGCTGTAGGGCCAGATGCTTCTTCTCTACTTCCGCGTAGCCCACTTCTCTGGGCAATAGTTTCCAGCTGATGTAGGCTACGGGGTGCTCGTGACCCTCTTCGTCCAAATGGCTTAGTACTGCTCCCAACCCGAACATGGAGGCATCTGTATGGACACAAAAATGTTTGGACAGGTTAGGAGTGACTAGGATGGGGGGAGAGGTTAGGGCTGTCTGAAGGCTTTGTAAGGCTGTTTTACACTCCGGGACCATAGGACTTGTTTGGGTAAATGTTTGCGGGTTAGGGCACTATAGGTAGGGAAAAGCTTGCGGTAGTAACTTGCAATCCCTAGAAAAGCTTGGACTTGGGTCTTGGGGGTTGGCCAGTTGGCGACTACCACAATCTTGGCCGATTCCGGCTGCTGCATTCTGCAGCCTACCCAGTTCCCAAGATACTGGACCTCCAAGCGCCCTATCATACACTTGTCAGGCTTGAGGGTCAGACCTGCAGTCCTGATGTGATCTAGGACGGTACCAGATGGACCAGGTGATCCTCCCAGATATCGTTATAGATCGATATGTCATCCAGTTATGCGCAAGCATAATCCTGAAGTCCATCAAGGAGGCAGTCTACCATCCTCTGGAAGGTCATCGGAGCATTCTTCATCCCAAACGACATGACCGTAAACTGGTATAGGCCGAATAGGGTGATAAAGTCCGACTTCAAAATAGATTCCGGCTCCAGGAGGATTTGCCAATACCCCTTGCAAAGGTCTAGGGTGGTCAGGAAGTTTCCCCGGGCAATGCGGTCTAGGAGGTCATCCACCCAGGCCATGGGGTAGGCATCGGTCATGGTCCTATCATTGAGCCTACGATAGTCTACACAGAATTGGATCGTTCCATTCCCCTTGGGGACCATGACCACTGGGAAAGCCCAGGGATTGTTGGATGGCTCAATCACTCCTAAATTCAGCATTTCCCTGAGCTCACTGTGCATACTGTCTCTGACTGATTTGGGGACCCGGTATGCCGGCTGCTGGAGGGGTGCCTGCCTGGGGTCTCCACTCGGAACACCACTACCTTGGTGTACATGATTTACTCATGTAGTATGAAGGCTTACAAGAATATAGCTTACATATACTCATGTAGTATGAAGTCTTACAAGAATATAGCTTACATATGCTAATGAAGTATGAAGGCTTACAAGAATATAGCTTACATATACTCATGTAGTATGAAGGGTTACAAGAATATAACTTACATATGCTTATGCAGTATGAAGGCTTACAAGAATATAGCTTACATATGCTCATGCAGAATGAAGGCTTACAAGAATATAGTTTACATATTCTCATGTATTATGAAGCGTTACAAGAATATAGCTTACTTATGCTCATGCAGTATGAAAGCTTACAATGATGTAGATTACATATGCTCATGCAGTATAAAAGCTTACAATAATATAGATTACATATGCTCATGTAGTATGAAGGCTTACAAAAATATAGTTTACATATACTCATGTAGTATGAAGGGTTACAAAACTATAGCTTACATATACTCATGTAGTATGAAGGGTTACAAGAATATAGCTTAGATAGGATCATGTAGTATGAAGGGTTACAAGAATATAGCTTACATATACTCATGTAGTATGAAGGGTTACAAGAATATAGCTTAGATAGGATCATGTAGTGTGAAGGCTTACAAGAATATAGCTTACATATGCTCATGCAGTATGAAGGCTTACAAGAATATAGCTTACATATGCTCATGCAATATGAAGGCTTACAAGAATATAGCTTACATATGCTCATGCAGTATGAAGTCTTACAAGAATGTAGCTTACTTATGCTCATGCAGTATGAAGGCTTACAAATATATAACTTACATATGCTCATGTAGTGTGAAGGCTTACAAGAATATAGCTTACATATGCTCATGCAGTATGAAGGGTTACAAGAATATAGCTTACGTATGCTCATGCAATATGAAGGGTTACAAGAATATAGCTTACATATGCTCATGTAGTATGAAGGCTTACAAGAATATACCTTACTTATGCTCATGTAGTATGAAGGCTTACAAGAATATAGCTTAGATAGGATCATTTAGTATGAAGGCTTACAAGAATTTAGCTTACATATGCTCATGCAGTATGAAGGCTTACAAATATATAACTTACATATGCTCATGTAGTATGAAGGCTTACAAGAATATACCTTACTTATGCTCATGTAGTATGAAGGCTTACAAGAATATAGCTTAGATAGGATCATTTAGTATGAAGGCTTACAAGAATATAGCTTACATATGCTCATGCAGTATGAAGGCTTACAAATATATAACTTACATATGCTCATGTAGTATGAAGGCTTACAAGAATATAGCTTACATATGCTCATGCAGTGAAAAGGCTTACAATAGTTTAGCTTACATATTCTCATGTAGTATGAAAGCTTACAAGAATATAGCTTACATATGCTCATGCAATAGTAAGGCTTACAAGAATATAGCTTACATATACTCCTGTAGTATGAAGGCTTACAAGAATATAACTTACATATGCTCATGCAGTGAAAAGGCTTACAAGAGTTTAGCTTACATATTCTCATGTAGTATGAAGGCTTACAAGAATATAACTTACATATGCTCATGCAGTGAAAAGGCTTACAAGAATTTAGCTTACATATGCTCATGCAGAATGAAGGCATACAAGAATATAGCTTACATATTCTCATGTATTATGAAGGGTTACAAGAATATAACTTACATATGCTCATCCAGTATGAAAGCTTACAATAATATAGATTACATATGCTCATGCAGTATGAAGGGTTACAAGAATATAGCTTACATATGCTCATGTAGTATGAAAGACCGCTGCTCCATAACCTGTCCGCCTGCTATGAGACGGCAGACAGAAATCAACCCAATCGAATACGCAAATCTGCAGGGGGGGCGGTATTGCACCAGCAAGAAGTGCTAGTGCAATGATAAATGCCGACAGCATATGCATGATACACTACATTGTATCATGTCCACTCGCTCTATAATAAAGTGACCCCATAGTGTTAAAAAAATGGGCACACTAATGAGTCATACAAAGCATATAATTTTGTATAATTCAGTGGTATCTGTGTGGAATTATATATATATTAGTTCCTTCTTAAAGGCTTAAATATACAACCTTTGATTGGTTGCCATAGATTGGTACACCAAGGGGTTAACAAAGAATGTCTACCACAGTCTGATTTTACTTACACATAATATCACTACTGCTGGAGATTATTTGACCAGTTCTCTACCGAGCTAGGAATCTGTGCTTGGAACAGAGATGTATCCAATCATATTAGATTAGGCTGCGTGGGCTTCGATGTAACTTGAAGTAATTCAATGTGACATTTTGTGCCCCAATGTAATACAAAGCGAGACATAAAACATTTGAAAGAAAAACTTCTCTTGTTATCTTCACGTTACCCAAAGCTTGACCTGCACTTGGATTTCACAAAGCTTTGTCAGTTGTAGAATGGGGAAGGTTGTACTATATAATAAATGGCTGCTATGGTCTGTGTGATGTACAGAAACATCTGAAAACACAAGTATAAAGTGCAGTCAAGAAGCTGCCAAGCCCTGGGCTATACCAAGTAACCTGAAAGATTTTAGAAAATAGTACCTCTCTGATTAACCTTTATGATTCACTGTTTTACTAACACCTAATTTGAATTCCATTTTTGACTAAAAAATAGATTTGTTTCTTAACCCTTTCCTGACGGTACAAAGTTTTGATGTAAACAAGTAAGTAAAAATTGAAATCAAGTGATTGTTCATGCTATCGTGTGATTTCAATGACGACATTCTATCAAGGGGGAGTGCCTATGATGCTAGGCACACCCTCCAGTCTGCAATCTCTCTCAGGAAGTGCCTATGGTTTCAGTACAGCCAAACAGCTAGGTCGTTCTATGCCATCCTAATGGCGCTAAAGCCCAGCGCAGTTAGAACGGCATGGAACGTCCTAATGGCAGATGATTGACACCCCCTGCTAGCAGCCGATTGGCCGTGAATGTGCAAGGGGAGGCATTGTACAAGCATTTCCCCAGAAATGCTTGTGCATCGTTAAATGCCGACAGCATATGCTGTTGGCATTTAGCAATGCCGGGTGGACATGATTCGCTGCAGTGAATCATGTTCCTCCGGCATTTAAAAAATGTACCCTAATGTCTTAAAGACAAGATAAATAGGATGCAAAAGGAAACTATCTGTTCAGCTAACTAAAGACACAAAAATATATCAAGACAGTAACAAAGCAACAAGCAACCATTATTAAAATATTTTGGAAGGTACCACAAAAAGATGTACTGTAGATTTCATCATTTTTAAATTGAACTCAAAGCAAAGTATAAAAACAAAACGTGAAGCAAAATATAAAAATAAAGTGCATCTGGCTTTTAAAGTTTATTAAAATGCGAATATTTACCAGCTCGTATTGTGATGATAATACAATTTTGTGTTTGCATGACGTTTTTCTCAGAATAGTGTTCTTGGCAAACAAACTCTTTTTTAAAATGTTATTTACAGGGCTGCAAAAATTAATAACAAACGTATTAAAGGGACATTCCAGTCAAAATGTAAATGCACATAAATAAATTACATCTTTGAATAGAAACATATTTGTAATATACCTGTACATGTATTGGTAAAAAAATGCTTCTAGAAAAAGTTATCCCTTTCTCTGCATGCACATGTGAAGCATAGCTAGATATTCTCAGTGCACCAGCATTTTAAATACTGCAGCTGTTTAGATTACCAGTGGGACTTGTGTCATATCAGAAATTGAAAAATTGAGTCAATACCAGATGGGACAAGCACCTTAGACTCTCTGAGCAAGTGCTGTTTTAAAAATGCTGGAGAACGGTGCATACTTAAATACACTTTTGAAACAATTTATAGCTATTATAAGAAACATTTTTGCTAATAAATGTATATTACAAAATGCTTCTATTCAAAACTTAAATGCATCAATGTGGATTCTAATTTTGACTGGAATGTCCCTTTAAACTTATATACTATAGAGGTACTTAAAAATAATGTTCTCTCTAAGCTAGTTTTGAGGGGTCATCAAAAAAAGCAACAAATTCAAAGAAGTGTAAGCATACAAAATATTTCTTTAAATAAGCAAATCGTAGTAGTAGCAACATTTCGGGATTGCTCCCTTAATCATGCTATATATCAAACTTTTATACATTATCACCACTAGATGGCACCAGAACTATTATATCATATTAACTCCTTAATGTCCTTTAAACAAAAATGGCATATTAGTTTAACATTGCATTAAAAACACATATCAATCCTATTTTACTCTTTCAAGAAGCATTATATATTATGTGCATAAAACTGGTCCAACTACATAACAGAAAAATATTTACATAAAAAATATCTACAGGTGGATTTATTCTTTTTTTTTCACAAGAAAATAGAAAGCTCAAAATCCCTATTTAATCCTAAAGGTTCAAGAGTCCCTAACTCCTGAATACAAAATGATTCACATTGTTTCAACATTAGCTCCCTATCACTCCCTCTTCGTAATTTTCAGACAAAATCAACAATTTGAAACCTTACCTGATTAACAGCATGTCCTGTTTGTAGAAAATGGTGAGCTACTGTTGCCTTACTTTTTTCATCTTTTTTTTTTTTTTTTTTTAAGTTTTCAAAGAGCTTTATTGATAATTAAGCAAGTCAATATACAGTAGAAATATACATACGGTCATTTGCGTATCAAAAAAAAAAAGAAAAGAAAAAGACAAAATTTGAGAGGGGGGCGTAATTCGCCCCCAGCATACACATTGATGTAACACGCATACCCAAAATATACATACATAAACATAAAGTGCAGGAACATGCAGGTGATGTACACTAACTAATATAAGGTGGAGGGAGGGTGGGGGGAGGTAGAAGCTCTTTTACTAATATAGCTGAGGATTTACAACACAGTACCTAGGTGCATTAGAGAGTCATCTTAGGTGTCCAATTAGATTTGTAGGTGGTAGACCAACTTTCCAATATTAGTACAAATAAGTCTATCTTGTTATGTATGAAAAAAACTTTACTCTCCATGGAGTTAATGTAGGCCATTATATCTAGGATTGTGTGCCATCCTGGAGGACAGTCCTTTTTCCAGGCTCTTGCTATGGCTTACTTAACGGCAGATAAAAGGTAGATACAGAGGTAGCTTTGGTAGTTCGGTAAGGGGTGTAGCCCTAGGTATAGTAATGCTATTTCATGGGTTTTTGGAACTCGGATACCTAGTCTGGCTAGAGATAGGAAAGCCATATTCCATAGCATAAGGACATAGACTTAAGTTTTGGGCAGCTCCACCAGACATGTAGAGAATCACCAGGTTGATGACATTGCCTCCAGCGTAGAGGCGTAGGGATTAGATGTAATTTAAATAATCTCATGGGCATGAAATACCAATGGGAAAGCAATTTGTAAAACGTCTCGAAGAGAGTCGTACAGTGGATGGCTTTGGAATTAAGGTCAAAAGACCTAGTCCACATTTTAGGAGGAAAGGAGGAGCCTAAAATATCTTCCCATTTTAAGATATGAGAGGCTTTGAGGTCAGGAACAGCCCCCTCCATAAGAAGGTAATGCTAGGACATTGTATAATTTCCCACCTCTCTGCCACCTAGCTTCCCAGGCGGTCAAAGGGTGAGGGGGCACAGTATTGAAGCCCCAGGATATTAGGATGCTCTAAAATCTGGTAAATTCAAATTGCAATCTGGGGGGAATAGTCAGTGAGCTAGCTGTTTGGGGCAGGGAGGGGGGGTTTGTGGAGGGGAGTCAAAAAGTCAGAAACCTGAGTAAGACGTAAATTAGACCAGGCGTTGGGGTGAGATTCTGGAAGGCCCAGTAGGAGGCCAGTTGTAGAGTGGATGGGAGCGTGTGTGGGGCAACAACAGTACAGTGTCTTAACTTGTCCCAAAGATGTAGACATTCTAATATAACAGGATTGTCTATGTTTAGCATGCGGCGACAATGAGGTGGGACCCATATTAAATCTCTTAGCTGGACATGATTAGGCAAGGATGCCTGCTCCAAAATGCTCCACTTACTCCTTAGATCTCAAACACCCCACTGGGAAATGTCTGTTAGTATGGCTGCTTCGTAGTATCTGACAACAGATGGCGAGGTGACTCCCCCATACATTTTAGGGTATTGAAGAATTGTGAGCCACTCTGGCTGCTTTCCCTTGCCAAATATATTTGGTGAAGCCACTTTGGAACTGTAAAAGCAGACACTTTGGCAGCCTGATGGGGAGGCATCGGAACAAATAGGTTAATTTTGGTAAAAAATACATTTTAAGAGCAGAAATCCAGCCCAGCCACGAGACAGCCTCAAAGTTCCATTTAGTCATTAAAGATCTCAGTTCCATGAGAAGGGGGATATAATTGTCTTGTATCAGGCGTGTAATACTATTGGAGATAAGGATCTCCAGGTGTTTTATATTGTCTCGTTGCCAGGTAAAGTCATACATTTGTACTAGGTCTTGCATATAGTCAGTGGGGAAACCCCAGGAATATATTTCTGTCTTGGTGGGTTTCAATTTATAAAAGGACATGTCTCCGAATTTTTTTAGTATAAACAGTAGGGATGGGACAGTATCCCTGGGGGAGGAGGAAAAGATTGTGATATCGTCTGCGAAGAGGGTGATTTTATGTGAAGTGCCATATAGCGTGATCCCTGCAAGGAGGGCTCCTGTAAAATAAGCTCGGCCAGGGGTTCAATCGCAAGAGCGAACAGGAGGGGGGACAGGGGGCAACCCTGACTTGTGTCATTTGTAAGCAAAAAAGGGGCAGAGTAGAATCCTAATCCCCTAACTCTAGCCGTGGGGTATGAATATAAGGCTTGGATTTGAGTTAGTAATTATTTTGGAAAATTGAAGATTCCTTAAACTTCCCACAGGTATTCCTATCTCACCCGATCAAATGCCTTCTCGGTATCAAGAGAGACAACTGAGAAGGGTTTGTTGAGTCTAGTAGCTTCTAATACTATATTAAGTCGGCATCTAGTATTGTCAGGACCCTCGCGATTAGGGATGAAACCAATCTGGTCGTCATTAATTAGATTGGGGAGTAGAAGGGAGATACGATTAGCTAATATTTTAGAGTAAATTTTAATATCGGTGTTGATGAGAGAGATGGGCCTATAACTAGGGCACAAGGAAGGGTCTTTTCCTGAATTTGGGATTGGGATAATGGTGGCCTCCAGGAACTCCTTGCGAAAAGAGCCCTGTAGGCCAGCTGGAGTAGTGGAGTGAGTTCTAGATGGAATGTTTTGTAAAATAACAATGGGAAACCATCAGGGCCTGGTGCTTTAAGGGGTTTGAGATGTTAAATGACTCGTTTAATTTCCTGTATGGTCATGGGGTCCCTGAGGGAGTCCTGTTGTGTCTCAGAAAGGGTAGGGAGTTTAAGCATCTTAAGGGTTTGCTGTATATCAATACTAGGTACAGAATTAGGCACCTCCGAAGATTGGATGTTATATAGTAATTCATAATCGGAGGCGAACAGGTCCCCTATTCAACTAGGTAATGTGGTAGTTTCACCCTTGTGACTCAGTGAGTGTATACGGGATAAGCTTTCTTTATTTTGAATCCTATTCGCAAGCAGGGTATCCACCTAATAAAACAGCTGTTTGGTTTTCAATATTTGCTCTTGTGTGTGTTTGAATTCTAAATTGCAGATATGAGTTTTATGGTTTCTATTGGCCCTAGTTTGTGCTGCAGAAGGGGTTGCCCTGTTCAGTTTCTCTAATTTATTTAGTTTGCAGAAAGATTGCGATAAGGGTAACCCTAGGGCCTTTCTAATGGAAGCTTGCTTATTAATTATCAACCCTCGCATTGAAGCCTTAAGAGCGCCCCATAGGGTATCATCAGCGACTGTTTGGTTGTCATTTAACTTAATAAACTCCTGCAAGTCTTTCCTCAAAGTTTCTCTAAAAGGGATATCAGCTAGAATATTGTGTGGCATAGTCCACGATGGGGTGTGTGGTTTGTCAGGGGTTGCACGCAGCGTGAGGGAGACCTGGTCATGGTCAGAACATGGGCATACATGGATAGAGACTTTTGTGGTGTGGTCGAGTGTTTGGGCCTGACTAAAAAAGTAGTCCAACCTAGATCTAAAGTGTGGAAAGTTAACCAAACTTAATCATAAGGGATCTAAATCTCAGAGAGGCGGCTTCAGTTCTATTGTCCCTAGGGATAGGTCTGGCTGCCTTTTTATCTACGATAGTGTCCCAGACTAGATTAAAATCCCCGCTCAAAATTACCTTCCCCTGTCTATATTTATCAACTTTCTTAAGTATTTTGTAAAGACATTTGCATTGTCCCGTGTTAGGGAGGCACACAGAAACTAGGGTATACGTAATTTGGTTGAGCTTGCAGATTAAAATCAGGTACCGAGCTTGAGGGTCCCTTTCGATAAAAGTGATTTCACAAGTGAGACGCTTGTGAAATAGGATGTCTACCCCTCTAGATTTAGACTGGTATGGGGTGAACATGGCAGTGGTGTATTGTTTGGATAGGAGTCTGGGGGTATCGTTTAATTTCCAGTGCGTCTCCTGCAGGAAAACTACGTCTGGGTTTAGATGTGAGAGGAACCGTAAGAAAATGCTTCTTTTACCTGGTGAATTTAGGCCCCTAACATTATGTGTAAGGAACTTTAATTTTTTTTCCCTAGCCATTGCTTGGGGTATTAGAAGAGGTTTCAAGAGAGCTTCTAGGGGAGTAGGGCAAAGGAAGGGAATGAGGGTGATATTTTCAAAAAAACATCTTAACAAAAGACACATGTAAGAACAATAAGAGCATTGTGGTGGAATTATTCCACCAAGTAGGGCTCGGCAGGCGGGCCATTCGGGGGGGGGGGGAGTTACCAAGTTAGGTTTGAGGTCAGAGTAGTGTAACTCAAGGCTAAATAATACATTCAAAATGTCGTAACAGAAAATAAATAACAGTAACAAAGTGTCATGTACAATATTATAAAGGATAACTTTAACATACCAAAAACAGTGGATAAGTAGATAGCTAATGAACCTGAATAACTGGGGAAGAGAGATAAGTTAGGCCAATAGTAAGTATTGTCACAGACTCTCTCCTGATTCAAGGTGTATCAAACAAGATCAGTTCATGCCAAACAGAGGTCAAGGTACCTTTTCCTGTAGGGAGGCTTGTTGTCTTAGACGTTTTGATGTTTGCTGTTTGACCTGTCACTCAGGAGCAGATGCTCTGAGCCTCGCCTGAGGAGGTAGTTGATTAGAGTTTGCAGGTGGGCGAAGGCCCCAAGATTCCAGTAGTGAGAAACCCTGGCCTAGGCTGGTTACATTTTGAGATTGGTTTTCTTTGGTAATTATTAACTTAGTTGGGAAGGCCCATCTGTATTTGATACTTTCCCATCTCAGTATTTCGGTTATTGGAGAAAACAATCTCCTTTGTTGAAGAGTATGCTGTGAAAGGTCATGTAGCAGTTGGATCTCATGGAATCTTTCAGATAGAGATGGTTTGCTGAAGGCCGCCTGGAGGATTTGGTCTTTCAAGCTATAGCTGTAAAAACAGATAATGACATCCCGGGGCTTGTCCGAGGCCACATATCTGGGCCTAAGAGCTCTATGGCATCTCTCCAGTGTGTTAGATTGCATTTCAAATGTTCCCAGAAGTTCCTTAAAGAGATCAGAGAGGAATTCCTAAATCTCAGTGGGTGCTACAGACTCAGGGATGCCCTTAAAGCGGATGTTACTTCTGCGGGACCTGTCTACTTCTGGTGTGGTCAGTGGACAGATCATCATGTTTTCGCTCTAACACATCTACCCGCTCTCCTATTTCTGATATATCTTTGCGAAGCTCCGTAGACTTGCGGTAAATCTCCTGCGTTATGGAAAGAATTTGAGCTGCCAGCATCTTCTGCATGGTAGATTCCGTGAGATATTTTGGAGATGCGGTAGCAGAGTTAATGCTGGATTGGGAATACTCATCTTGCGAATAATGATCAACTTGACTGCATACTGACTTGGTGGACCCCTGGTGAGTCAGTAAAGAAAAGTGATCCAGGACTGTTTTCTTAGGTTTGTTCAGGGCTTTAGATTGCCTCCTAGTGGTGTGAGGTATTTTCAATAACAGAGAAGGAAACCAGCCAGGCCAGCGGCATACACCACAAATTCACTGAGGAACCAAGTATACACCTAAATGAGCAGGTTCATAAAAAAATTATCATGGCAATTTACCCATTATCATAGTTAACAGGAGCTAAGCCCCAAGATACACACACTAAGGGCCCTGAGCACAGACCTTCACGCCATCTTACTGCCACATCAGATGAGGAAGAGCCTCAACACCAGCCCAAAAGTCCAGGCGACAGGCAGAGCCTGATCTAGGAGCAGACTGGCGTGGACACTGCTAATTTATGGATAAGGAAAGATACAGCAAATACTAATATGAAGAAAGTACCTGACCTCTGACCCCTCACTTCTGGGAAAAAGAGAGGATACGACCCGAAGGAAGGGGAAAACGAATTGGGAAGTGAGGAGGTGAGGGGAAAACATATAGGCACCAAACTTATGCAATAGAAGTAAGCAATTACAGTACAGTAAACCTCTTAGTACATGTACAGCAACAATAAATATTGAGATAAACAACAATATAAATATACAAGCTTATTGTATACAATATACACTAGCCCTTGGTTACTATTTGAATGATTCCGGAGATAGTCCCTGGGGTGGAAGATGTTAAGTTGACAAGTGACCCGGTGTGAGAGTTTGTAAGTAGACAGCTAGTGGGAGAACGGAGGGTTTAGAAGGAACCTACTGTATGGAGATGAGTTAATGTTCCTTGAGAGTCTTTACCCAGGAAATAATAAGTGGTTGGGAGCAATTGAATGATCCTGATATATCTTCACTGTTTAGGTAAAGCAGTGGAAGTCCCAAGTTGGAGGAGCACAGGGCTCTTACTTAAAGGAGCTGGTAATTGTTGCCCTTTGAAAGGCAATATGTAGTGATGCAGCAAATGAACACACTGCCTGAGGTGCAGAAAGTCTGAATTGAGTCCCTTTTACTTTCTCAGGGTTCTATGGTATATCCAGATATGCCAAAAAGCTATGAGCAAATCAGGTACCTCAATGTAATGACAGGCAGCCTGTAGTTGAAGATAAGGTTAATTATAGGGGTTTGGTATTAGAGTCTGCTTCCTCAAAGCAGCTAAGATGTAAAGGCATCTATCGATGTACTGGGCTCCATTTGTCTATAGGAATTAAAGTAGTGGATCTTACCCAGGAGCCGGAGTGGAACTGATGCACCTAAGGTAACTCAAAATAGATCTTCGTCTGTGATCTCTGGAATCCCTTAGGAGAGACGGATCCTGCTAGGAGTGTGCTGGGGTAGATCAGGGCTCTTGTGCCCATATGTGACAAATAAGTTCCTCTTCCGAGATCTGTGAGGTAGGCAGGCTCCAGCCCTGAAAGGGAAAGCAAGATGGCGGCTGTTCGCACCAATTCTACTGTAGCCAGCTCACGTAAGATCCTTCAACAGGAATGGAGGCACGGATCGTGTGGATACTCAGGTAAGACGACTGCCAGTCCGTTACATAGCTCCGGCTAACCAATGAAGGATTTGAAGAAGCCCAGATGCCTAGTAGTCTTGATCAAACTGTGGAGGGACACCGTTGGCGCACCTGCTATAAATAATCTGAATGCTCTGCACTCAACTTTCACTGCGACGACAGCAGCAATTGCTCCGGAGCGGATCCCCGACCCTCCGGAGCTGTTCTCTGATGGGTGTGCAGAGGAATAAGGGTTAATAACTTTATTATAGTGGTGATGATGTCGGGGATCGGCGGAATAGGGGTTCATAACTTTTATTAGTGGCGGCAATGTCAGGAGCGGCAGATTAGGGGTTAATATTTTTAATTTAGTGTTTGAGATGCAACATCACCCACACTATAATAAAGCAATTAACCCCTATTCTGCCACTACCCGACATCGCCACCACTAAATAAAGTTATTAACCCCTAAACCTCTGGCCTCCCACATCACGGCCACTAAATAAACCTATTAACCCCTAAACCGCCAGCCCCCCACATTGCAAGAAACTAAATTAAACTATTAACCCCTAAACCTAACAACCCCCTAACTTTAAATAAAAATTACAATATCCGTATCTTAAAATAAATAAAAACTTACCTGTGTAATTAAAAAAAAAACTAAGTTTAAATATAAAAATTAATCTAACATAACTATTATACTAAAATTAAAATAACTATCAATTAAATAAACTAAATTAAACATTAAAAAAAAACAACACTACTAAAAAAAATTATTCTAAAATTACAAAAAATACTAAATTACAAAAAATAACAAACACTAAATTACAAAAAATAACGAACACAAAATTACGAAAAATAGCAAACGAAATTATCCAAAATAAAAACAATTACACCTAATCTAATAGCCCTATAAAAATAAAAAAGCCCCCCCAAAATTAATAAAAACCCTAGCCTACAATAAACTACCCATAGCCCTTAAAAGGGCATTTTGTAGGGTGTTGCCCTAAAGAAATCAGCTCTTTTCCCTGTAAAAAAACACCACCCAACCAACCCCCCAAAATAAAAAACCTAACTCTAACAAAAACTTAAGCTACCCATTGTCCTGAAAAGGGCATTTGTATGGGCATTGCGCTTAAAAGGGTATTTAGCTCTTTTGCATTGCCCTTAAAAGGGCATTTAGCTCTTTTAAGAAAGCCCAAAAGTAAATCTAAAACCCGCTCCGCTGGGATGAAGATAGAAGACGCTGCCTGGATGAAGATAGAAGACGCCGCCTGAATGGGTGAAGATCTCGTCGCCTGGATGTCCGGACTTTAGAAATTGTAAGTGTATCGTCGGAGGTTTGAGTAAGGTTTTTTTTTTACTTTTATGGGTGGGTTTTTTTTTTTAGATTAGGGCTTTCTTAAAAGATCTAAATGTTCTTTTAAGGGCAATGCAAACTAGCTAAATGCCCTTTTAAGGGCATTGCCCATACAAATGCCCTTTTCAGTTTTTGTTAGAGTTAGGTTTTTTATTTTGGGGGGTTGGTTGGGTGGTGGGTTTTACTGTTGGGGGGTCTTTGAATTTTTTTACCGGGAAAAGAGCTGATTTCTTTAGGGCAATGCCTTACAAAAGGCCATTTTAAGGGCTATTGGTAGTTTATTGTAGGCTAGGGGTTTTTTTTATTTTGGGGGGGCTTTTTTATTTTTATAGGGCTATTAGATTAAGTGTAATTGTTTTTATTTTGGATAATTTGGTTTGTTGTTTTTTTTTGTAATTTAGTGTTTGTTATTTTTTGTAATTTAGTATTTTTATTTTTTGTAATTTTAGATTTACATTTTATTAGTAGTGTTAGTTTTTTTTTCAATGTGTAATTTAGTTTCTTTAATTTGTAGTTATTGTAATTTTAGTATAATAGTTATGTTATGTAAATTGTTAGTTTAAACTTAAGTTTTTTTAATTTTTACAGGTAAGTTTTTATTTATTTTAAGATAGGGCTATTGTAATTTTAATTTCAAATTAAGGGGTTGTTAGGTTTAGGGGTTAATAGTTTAATTTAGTTTTTTGCGATTTTGGGGGCTGGCGGTTTAGGGGTTAATAGGTTTATTTAGTGAGGGTGATGTGGGAGGCCAGAGGTTTAGGGGTTAATAACTTTATTTAGTGGTGGCGATGTTGGGGAACGGCGGAATAGGGGCTAATAGCTTTATTATAGTGTTGGTGATGTTGGGGTGTGGAGGAATAGGGGTTAATAACTTTATTATAGTGATGGCGATGTCGGTGAGCAGTGGAATAGAGGTTAATAACTTTTATTAGTGGCGGCGATGTCGGGAGCAGCAGATTAGGGGTTAATAACTTTATTTAGGTGTCGGCGATGTCAGGGGCAGCAGATTAGGGGTGTTTAGACTTGGGGTTTATGTTAGGGTGTTAGATTTAAACGTTACTTTTTTTCCCCATAGACATCAATTTAGTTGCGTTACGGCGATTGCCATTCTGCGCTTTAGGTGTTTTTTCTAACAGGCTCTCCCCATTGATGTCTATGGGGAAAGCGTGCACAAGCACGTATTCTCAGCCCTTGGATTTTTGTAATGGAGCTACATAATAAGAGTATCTTTATGCCTTCTCTGTCTAAATATAGTGTTGAAACATTTATTTACCTAGTTAAACATGATGTTGATAAATTACAGACTAAGGTGCAAAAAGAGAAAATAGGATGTCCTGGAGTCCCTTTGAATACAAATATTTTGAATCAGGATGTTAATGCAATTTCTATTAGTGTTATTATGAGTGTAGCTATACTTTGCAATGTGTTTTTGATGTGTTTTGTGCAACATTTTAGTTTTGTGAAACAGTTAACCAGAGCTCTGAAGTTTTTGATAATGATTAAAGAGTTAATAGCTATTGCGCTCAAGCTTGCGCGTAAATGTTTGTGCTCCACTCGTAACCTGGCCCACAAAGTTTTTCCTAATCCAAGAACTGTTATAGAGCCTGATCAAAAAAGTGAATATGTTTAAATTTGTAATAAAATAATCAATAAAGCTATCATTAGTGGTTGTATTAAATAAAATGATTTTATTCATGTGTGATTTATTATGGTATGCAATCAGTGGCGACTCTAGGAACAATATGGGGGGGGGCACATAAGATACCAAAGTCAAAACTGAGGGGGCACTATTAATTTTAGGAGCTGTTTCAGCTCCCTTTGAGAAAAACATTGGTAGACTTGTCTGCAAATCATTGCAGATACTGTATATACATATAATAAATCTCACAATGGGGCCCATTTATCAAGCTCTGGATGGATGGAGCTTGAGGGCCCGCGTTCTGAGCAGACGAACAGACATCGCCGCAATTAAACCTGATCTAGTATGATCGGGTTGATTGACACCCCCCTGCTGGTGGCCGATTGGCCGCGAGTTTGCAGGGGGCGGCGTTGCACAAACAGCTCACAAGAGCTGCTGGTGCAATGCTGAATACGGAGAGCGTATTGCTCTCCGCATTCAGCGAGGTCTTTCGGACCTGATCTGCACTGTCGGATCATGTCCGCCAGACCTTTGATAAATTTTCCCCACTGTGTTATGAAAAAAATCTGTTTATTTTACAGGGACTTTAAATTCAAATTTTTTTTACAGCAAAAAAGAGCAAAATTTAAATTCCCTGTAAAATGTACAGATTTTTTTTCATAAAACATTGTGAGTTATATTATATATATATATATATATATATATATATATATATATATATATATAATGTATATATATATATTTTAAAATAGTACAAAGCTAGGGAGAGAGTATGTAATTAATCTAAAGAATTTAGATAATTTATAAAACTACTGTGCGTACTTTCAAACGCCAAAAAGTAGTGGTGCAGACCCTCTAAGATAGATATAAAAATATTTTTACTTGAGAGAGAGAAATATATATCTGTATATAATTAAGAGAGGGGATTCAGCACTCTTTTGTTGTTCAAAGCGGTTTCCCAGAGGAAGAGACACCCACACCACAAACAGACCAAAAACTGGCGGCCAAATAGATATTAAAGTGCAAAGACCATATATATATATATATATATATATATATATATATATATATATATATATATATATACTTATTCAATATTTTCCACATATATAGTACAGTACAAGACCATAAATAGGTATATAGCCACTAACAAAAATCAACTAACCGTACAATTACAGTTGATTTTTGTTAGTGTCTATATGCCTATTTATGGTCTTGTACTGTACTATATATGTGGAAAATATTTATATTTATTTATATATATAAGTGTATTTGCTTTTTTTTTCTTTTTTTTATGTTTAAATCATTTTTATTGGGTGTATCAATTTAACAGATGCATTGAATATCACTTAACATTGAGGAAATAATTGTATATAAACATGCATAACATTATAACAGTAACCCATCGTTTTCTAGAGTCTAAGAGAGGGATAAGGGGAAAAGGGTTTAGGGAAGGGGAGGAGGGTAGAGGGGAAGGGAATCCTATTACATATTTTCAGTTCCAAGCCTAAGCTTGTCTCTCAGATATTGGCACCTGTAAATTCCTGTAAACATAGTCAAATCCATCAACTTTTTCATTAGAACATTACGTGTACTTCTGAACAGTGTAGAATCATATGTGGTTATAGATAAGTGTTTTAAAGAAATTAGCTGTTAGTGTGATTTCTTTGTTCCCATAAAAATAATATGTTGGTTATGAAGTCTAGTTTACCTAGGTAGGAGTAGTACATTTTCTCCAGAGCTAGGATATGATCTACCTCCAGAATCCACCTGGAGATAGTAGGTATCTCCTGCGTTTTCCATAGCCTAGGGATCATCCTCTTGGCGCACGTTAGCATTATAAGGAGTAGTTTTTTGCGGTAAGCGCAGGTGATCCTCGGGACATGATTTAGGAGAATGGAGCAAGCATTCAAGGAGATATTAGTACTCAAGATACTATTTATGTTCTGTTCTATTTGGGGCCAGAAATCAGTTAAAGCAGGGCAGGACCACCATATATGGGTCATAGAACCCACCTCTCCACATCTCCTCCAACAATTGGGAGAGGTGGCTGGGTAAATAATATGTAAGCGCTGAGGGGTTAAGTACCAGCGGGCCAAAACTTTATAGTTCACTTCTGCCATGATCAGAGAGGTGGAAGAGGAATGGGTGGTGCGGAAGCAACGCTCCCACTCCTCATCTTCGAGGTTATTTGGTAGTTCCTCATTCCACCTCGTCAAATATGCGTTGTACCGGGAAGGAGCCCCTTAGAAAATTATATGACTTAGTAAGATGTGCCTTTTTAATCTTGGGGTTGATACATAATTGTTCAAATTGTGTCTGTGGCCTCTGTATGTCTTGTTTGTAAGGGCTACTGTAAATGGCGTGTCTAATTTGGAGGTATGCAAACCAGTTTTGGAAGGGGGGCCCTAGCTCTTCATTGAGTAAAGCTCTCTCTTTTATTTCAGTGGGGTCTGTGATTAGGTATATTGGGAGGTTCTGTAGCAGTTTATTTGTGTTTGTGTGGGTGAAGAGATTATGTTGCAAGAATAGGTGATTGCCTAGCAGTGGGGTTAGAGGGGATATCGAGGTAGAGATTCTTCTATTATGTGTGATAACATAGTCCCAAGTCTCGAGGGTAGCTTTAATATAGTTATTCTGTAGTAGTGTTTGGGGTCTAGAATGTTTTGGGAGCCAAGCAATGTCTCTCATATTTTTGACTTGGGAAAGGTGGCTCTCTATCTGAATCCACAACTTATCTGGGTGAGAGTGATTCCATGCGAGTACTCTTGTTAAGTGTGCTGCTCTGTAGTAATTAGTAAGATTAGGAATATTTAAACCGCCATCATCCTTCCTAAGGTATAAGGTGTTTTGTGCTATTCTAGGTCTCTTGTATGACCATATGAATGTGTTTATCATTTTCTGTTGGGTCCTGAGATAGGCATTGGGTACAGTCATTGGAAGAGTCTGAAAGAGATAAAGGTATTTGGGGATTATTATCATTTTGATCGTGTTGATTCTGCCCATCCAGGACAGATGCCCCTGTCTATGCCAGGAGTCCAGCAAGGTTTTAACCTTCGCTTGAAGGGCTATATAGTTATCTGAGAATAATTTGTGGGTGTCTTTCGGGATTATCAGGCCTAGGTATTTAAGTTTATCTGTGATAGTGAATTTGGTACATTGTGTTATGGCCGTTATCTCTTGGTGTGATAGGTTAAGTGGTATAAGGCCAGATTTCTCCATATTAATGGAAAAGTTTGAAATTTGTTTATATTCCTCTAACGTCTTTAGTAATGCTGGAAGAGTAGTCTTTGGGGATTGCAATGTGAGGACCACGTCGTCCGCAAACAGAAGGCATTTCTGAGTGATATTGTCAAACTCCAAACCCTTTATGTCTGTGTTATGCCTGATTTGTAGTGCTAGGATTTCTACTGTGAGGGCGAATAGCAAGGGAGATAAGGGGCAGCCTTGACGCGTGCCGTTGGAAATAATAAATGGTTTTGATATAGTATTATTTATTTTAATTTTTGCGCTAGGGCTGTGGTATAGGGCTTTGATTCTATTTATGAATGAGTCCGGAAGGCCAAACTTCGACAGGGCTTTCCACATAAACTGCCAATCCACCCTGTCGAAAGCTTTCTCCGCGTCTGTGGAGAGTAAGACTAGAGGGATGTGGTGGTCGTGGGCGTATTGTAGGGAGTGTAGCAACCTAGTGGTATTGTCCTTAGCTTCACGTCCTTTAATAAAACCTACTTGGTCTGGGTGGACAATTCTAGGCAAGATAACATTCAATCTATTTGAGAGGATCTTAGCATAGATTTTCATATCTGTGTTGATAAGTGAGATCGGCCTATAATTGCTCACCTGGTCTGTTGCCTTATCTGGTTTCGGGATGACAGTAATTAATGCTTCAAGTAGGGAATTTGGGAAAGCTATACCTTGATCTACTCCCGTAAAGAGTGTGTAGAGTTGTGGACTTAATTGTTCTTGGAGGAGTTGGTAGAGTTTTACCGTAAGGCCGTCGGGTCCCGGGGATTTGCCATTAGGTAGTGCTTTTATGGTAGTAGTGATTTCTTGTAATGTTATTGGTGAGTCTAAGAATTGTGTATCCTCGTCCGTTATAGAGGGGGTATCTATAGTCGCTAAGTAAGTGTCTATTGTTCGTGATCTTTCGGGGGATATCGGGTTTCTTAGGTTATATAGTTTGGAGTAGTATGAAATGAATGAGTTCGCAATCCCATCATTGCTACTAACCGTCGTTCCAGGAGATTGCGTGATAGATCTAATAAAGGTGGCTAACCTTTGTTTTTTGAGTGATCTGGCTAATAGACGGCCTGCCTTATTGCTTTCTATAAAGAATTTGGCCTTAGTAGTCATGGCTCTCATATGAGCGTTCCGTATAAGGAAGTTGTTGAGAGTGTCTCTCGCTTCGGAGAGCTTATTAAGTTTTTCTTTGGAGGTCGGGTCTAGTTTGTGGATATTTTCTAGTTTATTTAGGTTGGTTGTTAACAAAGTAAATTGTGTCGATCTAACCTTACGCTGTGTAGCATTGTGTTTTATTAATATTCCGCGTATATAACATTTGTAGGCTTCCCAATTGTTTGCGGACGACGTGTCCTCGGGTTTATTAATAGAGAAATATTCATCAGTGAGTTTTTTCAGGGTGTCTATAGTGTCCTGATTTGTGAGTAAGGTATCGTTGAGTCTCCAATTAAATGAGTCGTGTGAGTTGTTATACCAGCTAAACTTGGTGATGACCATACTATGATCTGACCAGGATGTGTGAGATATCATGGAGTGGATAAGGTTATTTAAAAGTGCCTGAGTACAGAGAATATAGTCGAGTCTAGAATAGGAATGCTGTGGATGAGAGAAGAAGGTGTAGTCATGTTTGTTGGTGTGGGTTAATCTCCAAGTATCAAAAAGATTGACAGATTGGAGAGCAGCGCAATTGTTTTTCAGCGAGTTATTACGAAGGTAAGACTTTCCTGTGGACGTGTCTATTGTTGGATTCATAGGGAAGTTGAGGTCCCCTCCTAGGATTATCGGGCCTTTAGCAATGTCTAGGAGGCTATATGCCTGAAGAAATTAGGGGTGGGTCTGTTTGGCGCATATATATTGGCTAGTGTGACTGGTTTCCCATAACATAGTCCAACTATGATCAGGACTCTACCCTCTTTATCTGTATGTTTTTGTAGGAGTTCGAAGGGGGTATTGCGTTTGAGGGAGATGCATACTCCGTTCTTTCTGTGTGGGCCCGAATTACAAAAATGTTTGTCATAGTATTTTGTGGACAGTGTGGGTTCAGCATGCTTTCTAAAGTGGGTTTCTTGGAGCATGATTATGTCTAACTTTTTCTTGTGGAAATCATAAAAAGCTATGGATCTTTTTTCAGCCGATAGAAAGCCTTTGACGTTTTGAGTTGCTATCTTTAATGTACCTCTGTCTTTGTGTGTTGACATATCTATAAAAGTTTAGGAGTTGCTACAGGAATGGATCTGTTACAGTGGGGGAAACTGACAGGATATCAAGAGGAGAGGGGGTGAGAAAGAAAAAGAAGGGAGAAAACAAAAGAAAAAAAAAGGGAGACACTACAGGAGTAAGAAGAAAACAGTAAAGCAATAAATTGCTATGGGTGGAGTAGGGGTAAGTATCAAGGGGAAGCTATCTCAGAGTCCTCCACTGTATAATAACCGTGTAGTATCTGAGTGCCTGTAGATGTATTTGGGGGCTTTGATACAAGCCGGGTGACCGCCAGACTTTGGGTTCTGGAATGACCTACTTATTTGTCAGGTGGACTTGTGGGTTCCGCTCTCTTACTGGGCGCTATACAAATAGCCATTTAATATATCTGTGGTCTTAAAGTGTAAGCTAATTGATATTGTTGCCATCCTATATGCCAGGTGTTACAGGGTTGTTTAGTAATTAAGAAACAATCATATTTATAGCAGCTTCAACCTAGATTTACATAATAACATTAAACTCGTTTTGTCTTGTTGCTGAGGTGCGTAAATAATAACAATAATTCTGAACCTAACACAGGTACAATAATCTTACAGCAGTGTAATTAACCTCCCTGTAAACTTTAAATGATTAATAACTAGTAACAAACAAGCATGTATAACCATGTAGGGCAAGAATATGAATTAAACATTAATCACAGTGAGGTATCTTGCCCAGAATGCGATTGTGTGGTGCACCCGGAGAGATGTCTTAGTCAAAGCTATGATAGGATATACTTATATCTCCAGCATCTACGCCCCACAACGCACTCTGGGGGCATGTGGCTCTTATGTTGGCCGTCATGCTGCATACCTGGGTATAAGATAATAACAGATCTATATTATATTGTTACTCCATTGTTGGAGTAGCAGTAGGCTCACTCATTTACAGAAGTCCAGGAGCCTGTTAGGGAAAAAAAAGGAATGTTAAATTTTATACTTGCAGTCTTTTTAGGAAGATCAGTTAGGAAAAGTCAAATCCCAGGGCTTTGCTATAGCGTTCTAAAATCGCTATAAAAGTTAGTCAAAGCAGGCATGTCCCAGTGTTCAACTTGGTGTTTCTGGTTCCATTTCATCTGGGGTAGGCCAGGTAGTTTGCCTACGTTTGTGTTGTGAAGCCGGCAAGTCTGGACCCAGACGTCTTTGGGGTCTTGAGTTATTTTGTCCGCTCTGTGGTTTCTGAGAGGGCTGTGGATCGCCTTTGTTGGGTAGAGAAATGTTCATTAGGTTGCAAAATTTTCCTATGTCAGCCATAGATGTGCATTCGATCTTTTTCCCATTTTTCGTGGTTATTATTGACGTGGGGAATCCCCATCTATAGGGGATATTTAGTGTGCGTAGGTGAGTGGTCAGAGTTGAAAAGTCTCTTCTTTGCTGGAGAGTTCTTAAAGATAGGTCTTGGTAGATCTGAATCCTGTGCCCACGGAATGACACTGCTTGTTGCCTCCTGGCTATATTGTATATTTCTTCTTTGTCTCTATAATTTTGAAAGTGAACAATAATGTCTCTCGGTGGAGCGTCCTCTGGTGGTTTAGGGCGAAGTGCTCTGTGAGCTCTGTCAAGTGGTATTAAGGGATTATCTTCCGTGTGCCTGTCCATCATTTCTGTGAATAGGGCTTGCAGGTAATCTCGTATGTCATTGTTTGGAACAGTCTCTGGGACCCCCCGGAATCGGAGGTTGCCTCGTCTGGAGCGATTCTCCAAATCGTCTATTTTGTCCTCTAGATCTAGTACCTGCTGATAATGTTGTGATTGCCTGGAAGTCAGATTTGCAATTTTGTGAGACATAACATATTCGTGCTCCTCTAGTGTGTCAACTCTGTGTCCGAGGTCATTGATCTCTCTCTTGAGGTCTGCACATTCACCCTTAATGCAGGATTTAACTTGTTCTATGAGCACTGTCATGGCCTTGTAAGTAATCGGAGAGTCCTCGCTATTCTCTTGTAAGGGGGGAGAGGTGCAGCTGGAATTATCAGTCAGTTCACTTTGGCTGTCTTCGTTAAGGGTCTGCTGCGCAACTGAGTCTCTCTTAGTTATTGCCTGATCTGTGTGCTTGAAGAAAGCGTTAACAGTACTTTGTGTGTTCTGAGGTTGTTTTTGCATTTTGTCTGCTTTGTCAGGTCTTGATGCTCTCCTTTGCGACATTTTATGCAACAGAGGTGATTCAATGCTGGGTTAATACAGAGAGATAATGCATAGGCCCCTCGAACACAGTAGCCCCCAGGGAGTTTGCCCTCACAGGGCGATAACGGTAAAAGGATTGAGGGGTATGACCTGCTACTACTAGGAGCAGCAGGAAAGGGGGGAGGGCTGTCTGTCTCAGAGGGCCAGCTGTTGGCGTTATTTGTACAAACCAAGGGTCTTTTATTTTATTGACAGTTCAGCAAGTGCTATTGTGAATTAGCAAGGTGGCAAGAAAAAAGAAAAAAAAATGGACGCTCCGCTGCTTTATCCTTCTGTGTTAGTGTGTCCCGTGCCTGCAGACATTTAGGCTGACATTTAGGCTGCCCGGAGTCTGCTCTTTATGTATGCTGTATGGCATCGGAAATGTCAGTATATTTAGCGTATAGGTATTGTTAGGAATCGTGACAGGTATTGTGCATGTAGTCGGTGCTTGTTTTTGCAACAGCGTTTACTCACTGTGATGAAATTACCACGTGGCGAACATTTTCAGCTCCAGACTGCTTTTTTTCTCTCCGCCCGGCTCTCAGGTAAGATGTTGCACTGTCTTCTTAAGTATAGGGCAGCTCGCTTCATAGGCGATTTATTGGGCTTCAGTAGTCAGCAGCCTTAGGAGGGTTGAGGTGGGTGAAATACGTGCCACGGTGGGCGCGCGTTACTGTGAAGGCCACAAATCAATCGGTGGTTGGTGGCGATGTTCTAAACAGTCGTGCGGTTCCAAAAAAAGTATCAGTTACTGCCGGAACTATGAGTCGTCTCTGCGGCATGGAAGTAAAGGTCTAGATTTGAGATAAGTAGCTTTTTTCTGGTATAGGCACCCGGCTTGTCTACGGAGCCTCAATGTGTTGCGGCCATCTTGGTCGACCGCTCGCTCCCGTATTTGCTTATTTTTGTGATGCATCACTGAACAGTACAATGTTTTTTCATTGACTTAATAAATGGTCTCTGCACTTAAATATCTATTTGGCCACCAGTTTTTGGTCTGTTTGTGGTGTGGGTATCTCTCCCTCTGGGAGATTGCTTTGAGCAATAAAAGAGTGCTGAATCCCCTTTATTAAAGGGACATTAAAGCCCAAAATTTTCTTTCATAATACAGACAGAAAATACAATTTTAAACAGCATTCAAATTTACTTCTATTATCTATTTTGCTTCATTCTTTAGATATCCTTTGTTAAAGAAATAGCAATGTACACGAGAAAGCCAATCACATGAGGCATCTATGTGCAGCCACCAATCAGAAGCTACTGAGCCTATCTAGATATGATTTTCAGGAAAGAATATCAAGAGAATGAAGCAAATGAGATAATAGAAGTAAAATAGAAAGTTGTTTAAAATGGTATTCTCTATCTGAATCATGAAAAAAACATTTGGGTTTAATGTCCCTTTAATTATATACAGATGTATATTTCTCTCTCTCAAATATATATACATACATATATATATGTGTGTGTGTGTAGATGTATAATTTTATAGTCATCCCTAGAAGGAAGATAGTGGATAATTATATAATTATAAAAGGTTTCCTAAAGAGAAAATAGTTGCATATACTGTATATATATATATATATATATATATATATATATATATATATATATATATATATACAGGTAGCCCTCAGTTTATGCCGGGGTTAGGTTCCAGAAGGAATGGTTGTAAATCAAAACCGTTGTAAATTGAAACCCAGTTTATAATGTAAGTCAATGGGAAGTGAGGGAGTTAGGTTCCAGGCCCCTCTCAAAATTGGCATAAGTAACACCTACTACATTATTTTTAGAAAAACATTTGCTAAACAGCATTATAAACCTAATAAAATAATCACACAACACAGACTTTACTTGCATTTTTCTGCAAACAGTTCTTTCTATCATTCCAATCTGGACTAATTTATAGACAGGAAGATCTTGTTCCTTTGCAAGCTGCTCGATAGCTCAGGTCTGGTTAAACTGATTAATTTCAGCCTGCTTTACTTGCATATCTTTTCTGCAACACAAGCGGACTGCTCCAACTACTGGCTATTTTATTCAATGCACTGCTTCTCAATGCTTTTCAATAGCAGTCACATGACTGAAAAAAAGGTTGTTATTCTGAAACGGTGCAAATTGAACCGTTGTAAACCGAGGGCCACCTGTGTATATATATATATATATATATATATATATATATATATATATATATATACAGTATATACAGTATATATATATATATATATATAAAAAAATGTGTGTGTGTATGTATAAAACACACACATTGCCAGCAGCAGCTTAGCCCTACACAATAATCATAGGATTCCAAATAGCTCACATTAGTTTCTGTTAGCATATAGTCTCTTAGTATAGCAGTTTCGGGATCACCCCCCCGCGCGGGGAGGTTGCGAGTGGTATGCAAGCACTGGGGCTGGCGGAGGGGGGAAGGCAGACAGGGGGGCAAATCATAATCCAGGGGGGCAAATGCCCCCCCCCAAGCCCCCCTGTAGCAACGCCAATTTATTGAGTAAGCTATAATTGCTTTTTTTAGTGGATCTAAAAGGTATACCAGCTGAAGTAAAAAATATTGGTTCATGTGCTAAAATTGAGTATAGTAAAGAGTATACCAAATTACTAGCAGCATTGACAATTAGAAATGTGCGTTATTCGTATTTAGAATATTTGACACCCGTGCGTTTTTGGTATTCGCCTTATTTTAAGCAAAATGAAACCGACCTTTCGTGGAATATTTCCATTTGTTTGCAACAGGTGAAAAAGATCACCAGCAGCGACTAAAATACATACCTAAGTGCGCTGGGGAGCCGCGCTAACCTGCTCCTCTTCTCCATAGACCCCCGGCTGTGCTAACTGGAGGTTTAGCGGGGCGACTCCCAGGACCTTCTCATTTAAAACTACACAGATATCTTTTTTTCCGTTAAGGAATCTGCATTCTTTACTAAATGAATACATGTCTATTAACAATATTTTAAATTTGTAGGATACCAGATTGTAATTGATTTTGTTTATTGTACACTACAATCTTCATTCTATATAACTCTTATTTGCTATATAACTGCTTTCACTCTGTAGGTTACTAGTTATATATCTAGTACTCACTGTGTATTAAATTCTGTGTTATTATCACACAGATTTTCTCTGTTCAAGCTCCAGATCTTCTCTTTGAACATAGCTATACCCTATGTTTTCTTTTATGTCCATCCATTAATCTCATCGTTCACCCATCTGTGGAGTTTAGTATTTCTTTAGTGTCACAAGCGTTGCACTGTATAAAAGAAGACAATATAACTATAAGATTTGTCCAGTCAAAAGATTTTTCTGTTTGTCTGAAATTTTCGTACCGAATATTCGGGAAAATTTGTTTCCCCAAATATTCGATGTCTGCACTATTCAGCATTTGTTTAGTTTAAAATGACATTGTCTGGAGAGCGCACTATACCGATCCTCTTCACGCCAGAGCTCCAGCCCTGCTAGCAGCAGGCTTAACGCTATTGGTTGAGCGTGCTAAGGTTTCTAGGATATTAAGAGGCAAAACTACAACTGGTTTAGCTGGTACAATAGCACCATTGTCCATATACTGGGGGCCCCATAATAGTCAATCTATACATAGACTTGTGCAGAATGTGTACAGTCATAATGCAGAGGAGCCTTTTATTAGTGCAGGTTATCTATATATCATCCATCCTCAAAATCAGCAATATTTCTTACTACTGAGTTACCTTAGGGGGGCCCAAAAACAATTTTGCACCAGGGCCCTCTGTTGAGTAGTTCCGCTACTGATCAGATGGTCAATCTGTTTTTGACCCATATTTGTACCTGATGTACCAAGAAAACTCACTTAATACACTGAAGCTAATCCCAGGTCTCAGTCCACAAAAAAATATTCATATAAGTTCAGTAACAAAATAAAATACAACTTTATCATTTTTTTTACTATTACATTTGCATCACCAAAGGAAGTTTAAAATGACAAAGAATACTGTTTTATTTACAATCAAATTGTCTCTGCAGTCTCTGCAACCTCACCAGCCTCAATAGTGTCCCTGGATCCTATTACAAAAGCATAGATAAGTGAGTGAGTTTTAGTTTATTTGGCTTTCACAGAACAACATACACGGACGTGTGGAGAAATGAGTTTGGGGATAGGCAAAGAAATAAAATACCCAACTATATAATAATAATAAAAAAAGGAAACACATGTGCATAAGTAGAAACTAAGGAGTAAAATTCTGGGTGAGAGCCGAGGGTCATTTTCTTTTCATGACCACCAATGATAACATGGAATCTGTTCAAGGTGGCTAGAGCGATACATAGGTCATTGCAGGAAACCATTTACATCTGTCTTCTAACTGACCACAGAACATCAGACCAGTCGAAAAAATCTTTTCCTTAAGACTAGCAACCCTGCACCTCTATGTGTTTAACCTAGGTAAAAGGCTTTAATACACAGTGGAAGTACTGCTTGGGAACTGCAAAGAACTGCAGCAGAAACAATAAACAGCGCTAGTTGCACATCTTGGTCATTCGACTAGGGCTGATGACTAGATTTGCCTAAGTTTCCGCTAGGTACCAGCAGTGCTAGGATTTTAGCAGCTCTTATTCCTATTGTCTGATTCAAATCTCTCAGTTAATAGGAATGCACGGGACGCCATCTTGGATCACGGTTCTTGCATTAAAGATTCAGCGTACGGTGGCGACCATATGAAAAGGATGCTCTGTGCCGGATGTCTTCAGGATGGACCCGCTCCACGCTGCTGGGATCAAGATAGAAGAGGCCGTCTGGATTAAGAATTCTCGCCGCCTGGATGAGGACTTCTCTGCCGGGATTAAGATCTTTTAAGCGGGACTTCAAAAACTGTAAGTGGATCTTTGGGGGTTAGTGATAGGTTTTTTTAAGGGTTTTTTGGGTGGGTTTTTATTTTAGATTAGGGTTTGGTCATGTAAAAGAGCTAAATGCCCTTTTAAGGGCAATGCCCATCCAAATGCCCTTTTTTAGGGCAATGGGTAGCTTAGGTTTTTAGATTAGTTTTTTTATTTTGTGGGTTTGGGGGGGTGGGGGTTTGTAATGTTAGTGGGGGTTTGCAATTTTATTTTTCATAAACAGAGCTGATTTCTTTAGGGCAATGTTATTTTGTGTAATGTATTTTTTTAGGGGGTGGGGGTGCCAAGGGCCCTTTTAAGGGCTCTTGGTAGTTTGGGTGGTGGGGGTTTGTATACTGTTAGGGGGTGTTTGGTATTTTTTTGTAGCAAAAGAGCTGTTTAACTTAGGGCAATGCTCTACATAAGGTCCTTTTAAGGGCCCCCAAAAGGCCCTTTTAGGGGCCTTGGTAGTTTGTGGGGTGGGGGTTTGTATACTGTTAGTGGGTGTTTGTTTGTTTGTTTGTTTTTTGTAGCAAAAGAGCTGTTTAACTTAGGGAAATGCCCTACAGAAGGCCCTTTTAAGGGCCCCCAAAAGGCCATTTTAAGGGCCCTTGGTAGTTTATTCTAGATTAGGCTTTTTTATTTGGGGTGTTTTTTATTTTTTAAAGGGCATTAGAATAGGAATAATTGTTATTTTTTTGGATATTATTTTTTTTTGTAATGGTAGTTTTTTTTATTCTTTTTTTATTTTAGGTTTTAGTGTAAGGTAGCTTAGGTTTTATTTGACAGGTAATTTTGTATTTATTTTAACTAGGTAGTTATTAAATAGTTAATAACTATCTCCTAACTAGTCTACCTAGTTAAAATAAATACAAACTTGTGAAATAAAAATAAAACCTAAGCTAGCTACAATATAACTATTGGGTATATTGTAGCTAGATTAGGTTTTATTTTACAGGTAAGTATGTATTTAGTTTTAAAAAGGCATTATTTAGTTCATAATTGTAACTTTAATTTAGCTCTATTTTAATTATGTTAAAGTTAGGGGCTGTTAGGGTTAGGTTTAGGGTTAGGGTTAGGTTTAGGGGTAGGTTTGGGGTTTAATAGTTTAATTTAGGTTGTTGTGATGTGGGGGGCTGGCAGTTTAGGGGTTAATAGGTTTATTTAGTGGTAGTGATGTGGGAGGCCAGAGGCTTAGGGGTTAATAACTTTATTTAGGTGGCGGCGATATTGGGAGGGGAAGATTAGGGGTTAATAACTGTAGGTAGGTGTCGGCGATGTCAGGGGCAAAAGATTAGGGGTGTTTAGACGTAGGGTTTATGTTAGGGTGTTAGGTTTAAAAAAATTAAACGTTTTTTTTTTCTTTTTCCCCATAGATATCAATGGGGCTGCGTTACGGAGCTTTTCTTTTTGTGATCGCAGGTTTTAGACTTTTTTCTGACCCGCTCTCCCCATTGATGTCTATGGGGAAAGTGTGCACGAGCACGTCAAAACAGCGCTCGTTTTTGGTGCCGTATAGAGCTTAAAAGCACCATATCGCCTGCACAAGCCGAGTTTTAAATAACGCCACTTTTGTTTGTGTTCATTAATTTCCCTATAGCGCTCAAAACTTGTAATCTAGGCGTATATTTCTTATTTCAAGGTATTTAACTGGAAAATGTTCAAAGTGTATATATATATATATATATATATATATATATATATATATATATATATATATACAGGTAGCCCTCAGTTTACACCGGGGTTAGGTTCCAGGATGAATGGTTGTAAATAGAAACCGTTGTAAATTGAAACCCAGTTTATATGTAAGTCAATGGGAAGTGAGGGAGTTAGGTTCCAGGCCCCTCCCAAAAGTGTCATAAGTAACACCTAATACATTATTTTTAAAGCTTTGAAATGAAGACTTTAAATGCTAAACAGCATTATAAACCTAATAATATAGATAGTATCATCATCAAACTAAGTTTAATGAACAAAAACATTTGCTAAACATCACCTAATAAAATAATTACATAACAGACTGCATCATCATCAAACTAAGTTTAATGAACAACAACGTTTTTTTATTTGCATTTATCTGCAATCAGTTCTCTGCATTGTTAGCATGTTAGATAATATTGGGTCTGCACCTATTCTATGCATTTCAATCTGCAGTGATTAATAAGCAGTTAGGCACACTCACCTGAAGCTGCTGGACAGGAAGATAATAGGGAAGTGCCTGCTAAATTTTGCTCGATAGATCTGGTCTGATCTGTGTACACAGATCAATTTAAGGCTATAAAGTTGCATAACTTTGCTGCAAAACAAGCGGACAGCTCCACCTACTGGCTATTTTAATTAGTGCATTGCTTTCCAAAAGCTTTTCAATAGCAGTCACATGACTGAAAAAAAAAAGGTTGCTATTCTGAAATGGCGCAAATTGAACCGGTGTAAACCGAGGGCCACCTGTATATATATATGTTGATTGGAGTAGCAATGATACTTTTTTATTGTACTAACTATACATTTATAAGATGACAAGCTTTCGGAAGAATGTCTTCCTTTTTCAAGTCTGAAGCAATACTGACCAATTTAATGGAATTTACAGATTATATCTTAAAACACAGGCTAAAAAGACAGAAGGTGTTACAGAGGTCTGAATGCAGGGGGAGGAGGGGGTGTCGTAAAAATCATGATGGGGGTTTAGGAGACTCCTTAACTGGTCCGCCTGCTCTGAGGCTGCGGACATCAATCCACCAGATCTTATACGATCAGGTTGATTGACACCCCCTGCTAGCGGCCGCCAATCTGCAGGGGGCAGCATTGCACAAGCAGTTCACCAGAACTGCTTGTGCAATGTTAAATGCCGACAGCGTCTGACTGTTAATAAATCGGCCCCCAAGAGATCAAAGCAAATTTGATAATTAAAAAAAATGAAAAGTTGTTTAAAATTGCATGCCTTATCTGATTCATGAAAGTTTAATGTTGACTTGACTATCCCTTTAACAAAACAGACATGCAAATATTTAACAAAAAAAATTTATTTGCAGAACCCATTTTGCAAACGTTTCCAAAGTGTTGCTGTTGTAATTATCATTTTTCAGATTTGTAAGTGGTTCCTGTTTGCTGTGCAAGATAAAGGGCCCAATTTATGATATGTCGCAAATCATGTCCGCCCGACATCGCTAAATGCCAACAGAATTGGCATTTAACATTGCACAAGAGCTTCTAGTAAAATGCTTGTGCAATGCTGTCATATCTGATTGGAATGATTGTAGTCCGCCGCCTAAAAGGTGGTGGGGAAGTTAAGGAAACTACTGGGTTAGATAGCAGCATCCGCTGCTTGTTAAATCTACCCCATAGGGTCATTTAACACAAGTATATGTATATATATATATATATATATATATATTAATGATAGGTTAAAGGGACAATAAATACCATAAGATTTTTATATAAAATATGTAGTCATGACAATGAAACAATGTTGTATTATACAGGTAGGAAACCCTTTATCTAAACTCATTTGTATATTTGCATATCTAAAAGGGACCAAGTGTAAACAACAATATCATTTATGCAATATTTTCATATAATAATAAAGCTTATACATGCAACCTATAGGTAGTTTTATATAATTTTGTATACATAGGCCTCTATTTATCAAGCTGTCAACCACAAATACGCTGGAATTCCGCAGCGTAATTGTGGAGAGCCTGAGTCCCCTTATTTATCAAAGCCTACAGACCAGCAAAGTAGAATTTTGTGATGTAACATATGAACCGCCGGTCTCAGTCCGACACAGATCGATGCGGATACATTATTCTTATTAACCACTAATCTGCTGCCCCGACACCGCCGCCACCTACATTGTACTTATTAACCCCTACTCTGCCCCCCGACACCGCCGCCAACTACATTATACTTATTAACCCCTAATCTGCCCCCCGACACCGCTGACACCTACATTATACTTATTAACCCCTAATCTGCCCCCCCGACACCGCCGACACCTACATTATACTTATTAACCCTTAATCTGCCATAAATGTATTAACCCCTAAACCTAAGTCTAACCCTAACACCCCTAACTTGAATCTAATTTAAATAAATCTAAAGAAAATTCCTATCATTACCTAAATTATTCCTATTTAAAACTAAATTCTTACCTATAAAATAAACCCTAAGATAGCTACAATATAACTAATAGTTACATTGTAGCTATCTTAGGGTTTATTTTTATTTTACAGGCAATTTTGTATTTATTTTAACTAGGTAGAATAGTTACTAAATAGGGCATTTGGATGGGCATTGCCCTTAAAAGGGCAGTTAGCTCTTCATCCAAGCCGGGCAAAAGTGGTCCTCCAGACTGGCAGAAGTCTTCATCCAAGCTGGGCAGAAGCTAACTGTCCTTTTAAGGGCAATGCCCATCCAAATGCCCTTTTCAGGGCAATGGGGAGCTTAGGTTTTTTTAGTTTGTTTTTGTGGGGGGGGGGGCTGGTTGTGTGGGTGGTGGCTTTTACTGTTAGGGGGGTTGTTTGTATTTTTTTTTCCAGGTAAAAGAGCTGATTACTTTGGGGCAATGCCCCGCAAAAGGCCTTTTTATAGGCTATTGGTAGTTTAGTTTAGGCTAGGGTTTTTTTATTTTGGAGGGGCTTTTTTTATTTTGATAGGGCTATTAGATTAGGTGTAATTAGTTTAAATATCTGTAATTTGTTTTTTATTTTCTGTAATTTAGTGTTTGATTGTTTTTTGTAATTTAGATAATTTAATTTAATTTAGGTAATTGTATTTAATTTAGTTAATTTATTTAATTATAGTGTAGTGTTAGGTTTTATTGTAACTTAGGTTAGGTTTTATTTTAGAGGTACTTTTGTATTTATTTTAGCTAGGTAGTTATTAAATAGTTAATAACTATTTAGTAACTATTCTACCTAGTTAAAATAAATAAAAACTTGCCTGTAAAACAAAAATAAACCCTAAGATAGCTACAATGTAACTATTGGTTATATTGTAGCTATCTTAGGGTTTATTTTATAGGTAAGTATTTAGTTTTAAATAGGAATAATTTAGGTAATGATAGGAATTTTATTTAGATTTATTTAAATTAGATTTAAATTAGGGGTGTTAGGGTTAGACTTAGGTTTAGGGTTTAATAAATGTAATATAGTGGCGGCGACGTTGGGGATGGCATATTAGGGGTTAATAAGTATAATGTAGGTGGCGACGGTGTCAGGGGGGCAGATTAGATTGTTGGTGGTGGTGGGCTCCGGGAATGGCAGGATAGGGGTTAATAAGTTTATTAGAGTGGCGGTGGGCTCCGGGAGTGGCGGTTTAGGGGTTAATAACTTTATTTAGTTGCGGCAGGGTCCGGGTGCAGCGGAATAGGGGTAAAACAGTGTAGTATAGTGGCGGTGTTTAGTGACAGTATACCAATAAAGCTGGGAAAAAGCCGAAGAGCAGCGAGATCAATGACTGTTAGTTAACAACAGTCTGCTGCTCATTGGCCCATACTTGGTGCGCAGCTTTTAAACAGCTTTTTTGGTAACTTTGGAGAGCGTATTCAGGTCCACGGCAGCGATGTCAGGCGATCTTAGGCGAGCGTATTGGTGCCGTTGAATGCAAGTAAGTTGACGGCTTGATAAGTAGGCCTCATAGTGTTATCAGAAAGGTAACAGTTGTTTTAAAAATATAGAAAAAAGCACTGCCATTTTAGAACACAAAAAAATAATACAAAGATTCAGGTAGAGAAGTATGTGACTTAATTGTGGGAAAAATTGTAGTTTTTAATAATTGTAATATTTTTTTTAATATGAATAAAAAGTCAGTTTTTTGGAATTCTGGATTTGGGGATTTGTACCCGTACTTCCATAATTTATTTTCCCCCCTTGTCATGCAATTCATATCTGAGAAAAAAGAATGTTCAAATACTCAGAACATGAAATACACCCACAAATATTTCCCTAATTGTCTTTAACTGATAATAACTGCAAAACAATGTACTTTATACTAATATTATTACCACGCCTAGCCTTGTTGTCTGTAAACTACAGCCCAGATTGGCTTCTCCAAATTAGGCAAATAGTGGGTGGAGTTTGGTAATTGAAAAACTGTTGCAGTAAAAAGGGTGTTAATTTGTTTTAAAAATGTTAAGACTTGGCTGTTATGTGATTCTATAGCAACACAACAAAAAGGTCTTGCAATTACAAGTTGTTTACTGTCATTTAAGGTAACCTCAATGAATTGTGAACATGATCTCTTCTGAACGAGACCCCTCAGATGTGTAACCAGCCTTCATTAATCTAGCCCTATGTTTACCTAAATTACCTATGTCCACTTAAAAACATATTATGTGGCTATTTCTGTGAAGCCATTTGTCCTACATAAAAAGGTTTCCCACTGGCTTCACCAATGTTATGTGACAATAAAGAAAGTTTTAGGTAACAGAACCTGACCGTGTATGGTACATCTATTGTGTTTTGCGTATAATTATATTATATATAAACAATTACCTAAAATTAAATTTGAAAATTATCCCCTGTAGAGCATTCTGTACTCACCTTCTTTTGACTGACTAATTGTTTAATTATTGCAAATTTGATGTGTCTCCGGACAACTGAATGTGTACATTTGGCACCATGTATTAACATTCTCTACTGAAATAATTAACGTAATAAAAATAATTACAAGCAAGGGCAATCAAGTTATTGAAAAGACAGTTGTTTTTATTAGACAACTTTAATCATAGTAATTAGCTTTGAAGGCTCCCAAAACATAAAGCTAATTAGCAGAAATTGGACAAACAAAGTTTAATACTTTTGAATTTATTAATAATTAAATGTACTCCCTTGAAATATAAACATTTTAATATAGTATCTATAAATCTATTATCATGAAGGTATCTTCCTGATTAGAGTATTACCTGTGTTTTCCCCACCTCTAAGCTAATTCATTTCAGGTTTATTATTTTAGCTCTATTCTCAAATACCATGCCCTTTTTCTGTACATATCCCTTCTTCAGCTGCCTTCCAGCACCCCCTACTGCAGCCTGCTTCAATGTCAGAGATCGGTGTTCCTATAGAAAGAAAATAATTTACACCATTCAATACTAGACATATGAACAGACAAAAAATAATATCGGATGAATGATTTGCTACAAAAAAAATGTTTTCAGAATTAGTTTGACAGTTTATCCTAAATGTTTTACCCCTAGAATGTTTTTCCAATGAGCCATTTTACCTGCTGGAGTATATTCAATTGTTTACAAATAGCTCCTTCGTCTTTATATCTGCATTTGAAAAAAAAGTTCTGTACTTAAAAGGACATTAAACACTTTGAGATGGTAATATAAAATATAAATTATTAACTATATATAAACTCTGCAATATACTTTCATTATTTAGTTTATCCCCTTTCCTGTAATTCCATTCTGAAATTGTGAGCTTTTCAGTTCCTGTTAGAAATGGAAGTGCAGAACACTGTTATATTCCACACAGCCAATGGCTGCACACTCTAATGACCTATTTATAACTGTCTCTAATTGGCCACAGCAGCAAAGAAAACCTAAGTTTAAATTTAGTCCTACATTTGTTGTACTATTATCCAATGTCTTATTTCTAATGTTCAGTTAATTGCCATGTGATGCTCAATCCTTATCAATACTTGCTATTATTCTTAAATTTATAGCTGTCTTATGTCACAGTTTTAACCCCTTCCAAATTTTATTGTATGTTTACTTAACATCTCACCCTGACCAGACCAGAATCTAACTTTCCAATTGGCCTTTCCAATTGTCTTTGATTAGCAATCAACTAAATCTAGTGGACTCAGCTGACTGCCCTCCCTGCATATATTTCACACTAGTTTGGACTGTGCATTGAACTGGGCTGTGCATTGTTATAACAACATATCTGAACATTTTATAAGTGAGGCATTAACAATAGAATTATACAAGAATTAAGTGAACATTTTATAACTGAGACATTAACAATATCATTATACAAGAATTAAGTGAACATTTTATAACTGAGACATTAACAATAGAATTATACAAGAATTAAGTGAACATTTTATAACTGAGGCATTAACAATAGAATTATATAAGAATTAAGTGAACATTTTATAAGTGAGGCATTAGCAATAGAATTATACAAGAATGGAACAAGGATTGGGCAAGGGGCAAGATACAAGGCAAGTACTTTTGTAAAATTATGTTTCATATACCTTTTTGTTTTCTTATGCAATTGCTACTGTAATTCTGTGTCTTATGTGCTTAACTGGTTCCCACTTTTGTAAAAATGATCAATATATTCATAATCATTTTTGCTACGTCTTGTCTATATAACAAACTACATTATTCAAATACTCTTACCATAACTCGGAAATCACACACTCTTCCTCAGCCCTGGCATACTCCTCTGACACGGTACCTACGCAGATGTTCCCGTACTGCTGAGTGGCACTGGAGAAAATCTTGGAGTTCAGATGATTTTCTTCATTACAAATTCATCTTGAACTCCTACTATTCTGCCCTTAATCTCCATAAGCAACACTACTTCTCTACTCTTATCTCTCATCTTTCTTTAACCCAACACGTCTGTCCTCCCCTTTCAATACTCTCCTCCGCCCTCCTCCACCTCCTAATACAACTTCTCTGTCAGCTCAAGACTTTGCCAGCCACTTCAATAACAAAATTGACTCCATCAGAAATGAAATCAGCTCTCAACATAATTCTATTCTCTCCCCCTCCTCAAATGCTCTCACTCAACCACAACCCACATAACCTTAAACTTAGCTCATTCTCCCCTGTTACTGAGGAAGAAATTTTGGCACTTATACTGCGCTCTCACCTCACTACCTGTCCCCTTGACCCTATCCCCTCACAGCTACTCCCCTCCCTCTCTGCTACCCTTACCCCTATACTAACACACATTTTCAACCTCTCCCTCAGCACCAGTATATTTCCCTCATCGCTGAAACATGCACTGGTCACATCTATCCTCAAAAAACCTTCCCTTGATCCTACCTCCCCTTCCAACTACCGCCCTATGTCCCTCCTCCCACTTGCCTTAAAGCTTCTCAAAAAACTAGTATATGCATGCCTATCCCATGTCCTTATGTTAAACTCCCTTCTTGACCCACTGCAATCTGGATTTCGTCCCCATCACTCCACAGAGACAGCTATTGTTAAGGTTACCAATGACCTACTTACAGCAAAATCAAAAGGCCACCTCTCTCCTTGATCTGTCCATAGCCTTTGACATTGTTGACCACCCTCTTTTGCTCCAAACCCTCCAATCCTTCAGCATATGTGACACAGCCCTTTCGTGGCTCACTTCCTACCTGTCAAACCGTACCTTTAGTGTAGCCTTCTCTGGGGCCTCCTCTGCCCCGTCACCACTTTCTGACGGAGTAGGCTCTGTCCTCGGTCCACTTCTCTTCTCAATCTACATGTCATCACTAGGTTCCCTAATAAAGTCCCACGGTTTCCAATATCATTTGTATGCCGACGATACCCAAATCTACTTCTCTGCACCAGACCTATCTCCTTCCTTGCTAACCTGTGTCACTAACTGTCTTTCTGACATCTCTTCCTGGATGTCCTCTCACTACCTCAAGCAACATCTCTCCAAAACTGAGCTCCTCATTTTCCTCCCTTCTTCCAAAATCTCCACCCCCAATCTCTCTATAACTGTTGACAACTCCATCATTACCCCTACCCCGCATGCCCGATGTCTCGGGGTCACATTTGACTCAGATCTATTTTTCACTCCTCACATTCAGTCCTTGGCTAAAGCCTGCCGCTTCCTCCTTAAAAACATCTCTAAAACTAGACACTTCCTTATACAAGACACAACTAAGATTTTAATCCACTCTCTCATTCTTTCCCGCCTCAATTACTGCAACTCTGTCCTCTCTGGTCTTCCCACCTGCCATCTAGCTCCTTTACAATCCATAATGAATGCCTCTGCCAGACTCATCTTCCTTACACGTCGCTCTTCATCTGCTGCACCTCTCTGCCAATCCCTTCACTGGCTTCTTCTTGCCTCTAGGATCAAACACAAAATTCTCACTCTGACATACAAAGCCCTCAACTGCACTGCTCCCCCCTATATCTCAGACCTTGTCTCCAGATACTCTCCCTCCCGTCCCCTTTGCTCTGCTCATGACCTCCTAATCTCCTCCTCTCTGGTTACCTCATAGCACTCCCGTTTACAGGACTTCTCCAGACTGGCTCCCATATTGTGGAACTCTCTGCCTCGCTCCTCAAGACTCTCCCCTAGTTTCGAAAGCTTCAAGCGCTCCCTAAAGACTATACTGTTCAGGGATGCATACAACCTGTGTTAACCTTACTTTATACCAGTTCCACTCCTCCATTGCTATCCCCTGAACCCCCTTAGCATGTAAGCCTAAGAGTCCAGCTGTTTGTAGATCACCTTCTTAAGAGCTGACTACAACAGTGCAACTCTCGGCAGGGCCCTCTGCCCATTTGATCCCTATAATTGTTTTGTTGTACTCCCCCTTTGTTTATAGCGCTGCGGAATCTGTTGGCGCTTTACAAATAACCAATAATGATAATAATAATAAGTTACAACATAGCTGCTCCCATTGTTTTATAGACACATAGGGGCCAATTTATGACAGCCCGAATGGGGCCGTATACCTGAACCTGAAGGCTCGCACAGAAACAGGAATTATGAAGCAACAGTCTCAAGACCGCTACTCCTTAACTTGTCTGCTGCCTCTGAGTCTGCGGACATCAATCCGCCCAATCGAATATGATCCGGATGATTGACACCCCCTGCTAGCGGCCGATTGGGTACGAATCTGCAGGGGGCGGCATTGTACAAGCAGTTCACCAGAACTGCCTGTGCATTGTTAAATGTCGACAGCGTATGTTGTCGGCATTTAGCGATACAGAGCGGGCATGATTCGTTATAGAGAATCATGTCCGTCCAGGGTATGATAAATCTACCCCTAAAACTTTACACTTATTTGTCAATAGTTAAACAACTAATGAAACTTTAAAAATACATCTACATGTTATTCTCAGACTAATCTTTTCTTTGAATGTATCATTCTATCTAGCATTTGTTTAGTGTTTAATGTCCCTTTAAGTATTGGGTATAACCATTGTGCAAACATAGTCAGCAGAAGAAATTACTCTTCCATTAGGAGGTAGAAGAGATGAGTAATAAAATTAAAATTTTCAATTGTTCTCTTTAAGGGCCTGCTATTCAAAACCTTGCTGGTATGTAAAGAAATCATACAAAATCATGTGTTTCTAAAAAAAATGAAGAACCTCGCCATACTGACGAGACTTCTTAGCTCAGTGGTGAGGCCTCAGGGCCTGATGTTCAAAACCTCTCGGCTCAGGTGAGATGATTTAAAATTATCCTCCAGCACTGTGAGATCCCTAGTGAAATTTTCAAAAGGCAGATTTTGCTTTACTTCTACAAGGGTCTTTCCCTGCCTTTCTCTATAAGGAGAAACAAACCCAGTGCTATATAGCACTGCATGGCAGAATTCTGCGCCATTTACAGTTTCTGCTTTGTATTTTATTTTGTATACAGCAGTGCATTTAGGATTGTTTTTTGTAAATTCTGATTATGCTTTCACAGTTTCTGTGTAACTTTAACAAGTTAGGATCATACTATTAATATTTATGTACATCTTTATTGCACTTTGCATTTCTTAGTTAAATTAAACTGAAACACTGTCAGCTTCAGTTTACCAGAGAGTGTCATTACTTGGGCCAGAAAATCAAACATTCTCTAGTTTGGAGAGAGATTATATTGCAGTCTTCAAAGAGTCTAAACTCACTGAATTTTCTAAGAAAAGGGGAAGAACCTGGAAGTCCCAGAAAGATCAGCAATGCCTTCCATAAACAGTAATGAACCTCTATGGGATACAACATTTTGTATGGGGGAGAGAAGGTAGCTGGAGAACACATGAAGCTGATATAAAGGCTCAGTTTGAATCAATTACAAATTAAACTGAAATGTTTAAGTATATATTACTTTTCTTAGTTAAATTAAGTGTGGTGTGAATTTTGCGCAATCTTCCCTTGCATACAGCTGGCAAGATAATTTAGTGAGACCAGTTTTGTTAAAATGCTTTCAAATAATTTCTGAAACTGTCAGTTTTAGTTTACAATGGAGCAAATACAAAGTGCCATGTAATTTGTAAAAGATAAAAAGAAACATACAAAGTATGATTTTAATTTGTTAAAGTGACCAGAAACATTTAAAACATAATCAGAATTTGTAAAATCACTGCTAGATCTAAATTTAAATGTATTAAAATATAAAAGAGAAAGTGTAAAGCTTAAATGTAATAATACTGAAAGGACCCAATCTGAAAAAGTAATATAAATAAGTACAAAGGGTAAGCGTAACAAAACTCTCATATCATGCAGTGCTATATCGCACAGTGCTTGCCTCTTCTTCACTTACAGATGTTGGAGTGCTGGAAAGTTACGCCCTTTTTCTTTTGAGCATTCAGGGAGTTTAGCCCCTGTGAAGTCTGTACTACAATTTCTCTCCAAGCTGGAGAACCCTTTAAATATCAGAGCTTATGTATTGGACTTTGGTATACAGACAGAAATGAGTAGATTCAGGTAATTATCCTCTTCACATAAACCACCTTATATCGCAGTTGTCACTGCTTCCAAATAAACTGGGAACATATTTACCAAAACAGTATTTTACTCAGTGTGTGCAATAGGCTGTGGTATAACTCCACCATATATGTCACCCACACAATTAAAATATTCAAATGAATTTGTCTTAAACCCCCGGTCTACAGAGAGTGAGATATGAATAACAAGGACACTATAAAAGTCCGCTGCTTACCTCTCCTCCTCGGGGTAGACGTTAATGTGCGGCAACCTCCTTATCATATGCAGAATCCTTATGTCCCAGCTAAGCCATTTTCCTTCAGATTCAACCCGGTGTCAGGCAAAAATAAATCCACTCGAAGAAATGCAAAAACCGGGGAGTCCGTTAAGATAAAATACCATCTTTATAGCTTCAATGATTAAAATCTTCCAAACAGTATATCCATACTCCACATTGTCCCAATAACATCCGGAATGTGCCGGCAGTGTCACAGGTCAGCTGACACATTTCGGTCAATGGCCATAGTCATAGCTGTATGACCTGCCTATCCAGACTTAGAGCTTAAAAAACATAGATGGTTAAAAACTTTAATGACGCTGTCGGCCCAGCCCACTTATCACAAACGATCATCCTATGATAATCAGCTTGTTTATACAGTTATATATTGACATTCCAATACAAGTGATCAGTGTAAATTATTATCATTTGGGCTGGATATGTTTCGACAGTGTGTGATCTGTTCGTGTTTAACTATTTAATATTACCGTACAAAGAGGATTTCATATTTTATACTTTATAATCTTGATTTTTACCTTTTACCAATATTCATTAACACAGATATGCTAGGATGTATGGGTGTGCAAAATAAACTTAGCCATTTAGAGGGCTAGATATTTTTTTTTTATTTTTTTTTTATTGATATTTTATTCAGTTTACATAGCAGATATTGAAATACATCTACAACAAAAACAAATAGAAACAACAATACAAATTACATAAACATACGTAGTGATTTTCCACTGCACCATTTTATACTTTCTATCTTATCACATCGATATCAGTCTAGATTACTTTTACCGATATTCTTATATTCTGCTTGTATTAATTCCCTATAGATTTCTAAAAGTGTATTTTATTCAGTTAGAGTTTATTTTCAATGTTCCTAAATAATCTTCCCAGAGGAATAGTATGGAGTAATATTCTTCTATACGATTGGTCTGTTGGTAATGGTACTTTTCAAGGGATAATAACCTCGATACCTGTTCCCTCCACTCTTGCACTGTAGGGATTTTTGTGCTTTTCCATAGTCTCAGGATTAATTGTTTAGCACAGCTTATCATAATATATAATAACATTGACCTTAATTTACACTTTATGTTAGGTACCTTATTGAATAAAAACACAAGTGGGTCGTTTCCCAGATGAGTTGTTATTATTTTCCCTATTTCTTTGTGTATGTCATTCCAATATATTTTTAACAGGGGGCACTCCCACCATATATGTGAGAGAGTTCCTTCCTGACCACAGCCTCTCCAACATAATTTGCTGGCATTCGGGTATATATTAAATAATCTTTTAGGGGTAAGATACCATCTGGTAAGTAGCTTCATATTGGTCTCCGTGACATTCATGGAAGATGGAGCTCTTCCCATTTGATAGAAAATCATTTGCCACTCTTTTAGTGTTAAAGATTTCTGTAACTCCCCCTCCCACACTTTAGCATATGAAGGCAGCTGCTTTGAGTGCATTGCTAATAAAAATCTATATGACTGTGATAACCCTTTCTTTGAGATACCCTCCGAATAGCACATAGATTCAAATGGGGTAAGTGGCCTCACTAGGTCTGATTTATTTTTATTATGGTTGATGTAATCTGTGAGCTGCAGGTACTCATACCAATTCTGACCACTAAATATATGTTTGTCTACTATTTCTTTTTTCGTGAGTATTTTACCGTTATCCAGTACTGAGCATGTCGGTACCCAACAGTGTATATTCATGGTGTCACCCTCAATGATATTGTGGTTCATTGGAGAATCGGGGTTTACTAGCAGAGGGGTCAGGGGAGATGGGATGGATGAGATGTCTTTTTTGTTCTTTAATACTAAATCCCAGATCTCTAATGTTTCCAGAACTATTTTTGGTGATGAGCTGCCTAGCTTCCTCTGCGACTTATGCAGCCAACATTGACTACTTAGACTTAGAGTATTTGCTAGTTTGTGTTCTAATATTACCCATTCCTTATCTTTAAAGTGTTTACTCCAGTCTATTATTCTAGTCATAATAGATGCTTGCTTGTAATATGTTAGATTGGGTACACCTAAGCCCCCGTTGTGTCTATCTCTGTACATAGTATTCTTTGAGACCCTAGGCATTTTGTTCTGCCATATGAATGAGTTGACATGATTTTGGAGCCTATTCAAATATGTTTTGGGAAGCTGTATGGGTATTGTTTGGAATACGTATGATATTCGCGGTAAGAATGACATTTTAAAGGCGTGAATTCTGCCGAGCCATGAGAGATATTTGTTTCTCCACCCATTTATCTCTACCTGCAATTCATTTAACAGTTTCATGTAATTTAATGAGAATAGTTCCCCTTTAGTCTTTGCTATATATATTCCAAGATATTTCAAGGAGTTTCCCTGGATAGAGAACTGGAATTGGTTACTAATTTGTTGTAATAGGGCTTCAGACATCGCTACTCCGAGAACCTCCGATTTAGTTGTATTAATTTTAAAGTAGGAGTAAGAGCTATACCGATCAAACTCCTTCTGTAATGCTCTGAGGGATAGTAGTGGATCGGTCAGTGTCAGCATAAGGTTATCCGCATACAGCGACAATTTATAATGAGTGTCTCGGATTTTAACCCCTGCAACAGCGGTATTGTTACGTATTTTACAAGCCAGCACCTCCATGGCCAGCACAAATAATAAGGGGGATAAAGGGCATCCCTGTCTTTTTCCATTCCTAATAGTGATGGTATTCGAGAGTGAATTGTTTAATCTAATCTTGGCTGAGGGGTTGGAATACAATGCAAAAATCTTATCCATCATGTGGGGCCCTAGTCCAAATTTAATAAGAGTGTGGCGTAGAAAGGACCAATTAAGCCTATCAAAGGCCTTTTCGGTGTCTATCCCTAGGAATATTGTAGGGATTTTTTCCCTTTGAACATATTCCATAAGGTCTATGGCTTTTATCGTATTATCTTGTGCCTCTCTACGAGGCACGAATCCGGCTTGGTTAATATGGATCAGTTCAGGTAAATATCTGTTGAGTCTCGCTGCCAGCACTTTCGCATAAATTTTCACGTCCACGTTTAATAAAGATATGGGCCAAAAGTTTGAGGGGGTAGTGGCTGGTTTCCCAGGTTTTGGGAGCACTGTAATATGTGCTTATAGCATGCTTGAGGGAAATGACGTGTCCTCTGATATTTGGTTAAATATCTTCTGTAAATGTGGTATTAAAATAGGGGAGAATTTTTTATAATATTGGACAGAATAGCCATCTGGTCCGGGACTTTTCCCTGTATTTAAATTGGTGATAGCCGTTGCTATCTCTTCAGATGTTAGTATTTTTTCTAACTCATTGGTCTGTTCTGTTGATAGTTGGGGCAATTGGCAGTTTTCTAAATATGATGATATGTTTGGTAATGTGGGGCTGCAAGTGTCCTTGTTTTTTATATTGTATAGCTTTGTGTAGTATGTTTCAAAGTGAGATAGTATATCTGGTGTTGTTTTAACTTTACGTTTGTCAGGTGTGTCCAACTCATGAATATAGGTTTTGAGCTTTTTAAGTTTCAGTGCCCGTGCTAGTAACTTGCCGCTTCTGTGACTTTCATAGTAGTAACTTTGTTTAAGTGTTATTGTCATAAGATTATATTCCTTATTTAGGAGGTCTCTTAGGGCCTCTCCAGCAGTTTGCAACTCTATGAGCACCTCAACATTCTGTGGGTCCCTTTTGTGCTTGTATTCTATTTGGGATAAATTATTTGAGAGGTCTATATAGTGCTGCCTAGATTTTTTCTTTATTTGTGACTTAATTTTAATAAATTCACCTCCCAGACTATAAAAGGGTCACTATCTGCCTGTGTGTTTATCGTGAAATATTCATTCTAGGATTTTACCAACCCTTCAGTGTATATAGGCGAGTTAAGTATCGAGTCATCTAACTTCCAGATAAAGGGATGTATAGGTATATTAGGCCAATGGTCCGACCATGGCGTGTGTGAGATCTTTGATGTCCTTATGGTTGCTAAGCCACATTGATTAGTCATAATATAGTCTATTCGACTATAGGTGTGGTGTGGTGATGAAAAGAATGCATAATCCCTTTTAGAAGGGTTTATAAACCTCCAAACGTCACATAAGTTGTGGTCTCTCATCAATTTCCCCAGATACTTAGTCACGTGTTTTAAGGCTCTATTTGTGCCATATGAGTTGTCCATTTGGGGGTCTAGTGCTATATTGAGATCCCCTCCCAGGAATGTCACTCCTCTAGAAAAGTCTACCATCTTGTTAAAGACGTTCTTAAAGAATGGGAGCTGCCGCACATTGGGTGCATATATATTTATCAAAGTTACTGGGCTACCATAGAGGAGCCCAAACACCCCTAGGAATCTGCCTTCGGAATCTGATGTGGTTTGTATGTGTTTAAAGGGGATATCTTTGTTTATTAAAATACTGACCCCACATTTTTTTGAATCCGCTGAACAATGGAAATGCTGAGTGTATCTTGTCCCTAGGTACTTAGGCTCGTTCCTTTTCCTAAAGTGAGTTTCTTGAAGGAATATTATATCTCCCTTTCTTTTATACAGATCCAAGAGTGCTATCGATCTTTTCTGTGGGGAATTTAGTCCCTTTGCATTTTGTGAAATAATGTTAATTATTTTACTCATTTCAAATTTTACTAGGTATGACCTACACAAAATCTTAGTGGAAACTCAATATAACTTATAAGTAGTAATTTAAGCTTGGCTTAATCAATAGTGCAATAGCAAGTATATTCTGCTAGAATCAAATTTCTCAAAATAAACAGAAAACAAGAACAAAAACAAACAAAAATAACAGTAACTTAATATCGTCAATATTACTAAAAGACGATTTGAGATGCCTATAATATAACTTATATATATAGTACTAGATCTTATATTCAGCTGTTATTGAACCAAGAGGTGTAAACCAACAGTTAACTTATTTTTTTTTTTACAAAACATAAAACAGTATAAAACATTTAGTGGAACCTTTAGTCTTGTTCTGAAAATTCCCATAAACCATTGAGATAACCTAACAAGGTTTGGCAACATATTTAGCCTTCCTAATACAGTTTCTAGATAGATCTTGCGTGCTATGGTCTACGCTCTAAGCACTTCTATAAATATCTAAGGCAATGTTCTACAGGTTTCAACAAATATACAAAGTCCAAGCAACACAATTTTCTGTACATTTGCTATGGTATGGGGTCCATGCCTAGTCATTATCTACTCATTAAATATAGTTTACCCATCTAGGCGTATGCCAGACCTTTATCCTTTATCTTGCATGGTAGCTCTCGAGAACTGAGTCATCTTTTTTGCCTGAGGCGATTGGAGTCCCTTGGAGGAGCTGCCCCCTGCTGAATGGGGTTCTTTGCATTCTCTGCTGGTATCATTCTGTTGTTTCTTCCGCTGTGGCAACGGCTGTGGTTCTGCATCTATCAAATCAGATGGCGGCTCCAGGTTAAGAGCAGCACAAAAATCTGGTATCTCTGATAACTTGGTACAAGAAAGTTTCCGGTTGCCATGGAGGACATATAAATGGAAGGGAAAACCCCACCTATATAATATTTTTTTACTTCTTAACAAGGCTGTTAGTGGTGCCAACTCCTTTCTTCTTTGTAGTTTCTGCTGCGAAAGGTCAGTGTAAAATTGAAGCACCGTGCCTCTGAACTTAACTGGCTGATTTCTGTGGGACAAATTGAGAAGTTCCTCCTTTTCTCTAAATTGCTTAAACTTTATTATAATGTCTCTCGGTGGAACTTTATCTGGCGGTCTAGGCCTCAAGGCTCTATGCTTCGCCTCTAAGGTGGACAAACAGTGCTGGTAAATAAGTAGGTAGATCTTTCGGGAGCACCGTCTCTGGGACTCCTCTGATGCGCAGATTTTTCCTGCGTCCTCTGTTTTCAAGATCTTCTATCTTTCATGCACGGTTTCTATCAGGTCTGCTTGGGTAGCTGAGGCTTCCTGGATTTGGTTCACCTCTTCCTGGATATTATTTGTATATTCTTCCAGTGTGTCTACACGGAATCCAATAGTGTGCATTTCTTGCTTTAAGTCTGCCATCTCTTCTCTCATGCAGGTTCTCACTATCTACGCAATATCTTGCTTTGAGGCCAGGGATGATAGCAGAGATGTGGGGATCTGTGAGAGGGTTTAGTATGTCTACTTGGAGACTGGGAGAGTGGTGAGAATACTCTTGAGGATTCTTGTTCTGTGGGAGTAGAGTGCTGACTTGAATGGTTAAAAAAGGATTCCACAGTAGCGCTTTTCATCTGTAGAGACTTGGTGGGTTTTAGTTTTCAGTGGCTTCTTGGCTGCCATTGTAAAGATTACACCGCTATGTCCGTTGCCACCAAAGTTGTATCCTTCACTGTGCAGGCTCACACTACTTGCCGAAATAGATCTCAGCGTTATTTACATATGATCCCTAGTTATAAGTCTTTGGGATTTAGTTAGCCTGTTTAGCAGGTATGTTAATTTTCAAAGGCTTATCTCGCCTGTATAAACTGAGATGTGTCTAACCCTGCTCTTTTAACAATGAGGGAGCTGCGCTTCACTCCTACAATCATTAATGTTGAGGCCCTCTTCTCCCTACTCCCACATACACCACCGTGTGAAAGTTGCTGCCTCACAGCTCTCTCGGCCTTGTGTCTCACTGTCACTATTTCGGGTCACCTCTCTCAGCTCATCCCCAGTGTGCCGCGGCTAAAGGACAGATTAAACAATGTCCTCTTTTAGGGTATCGGGACAGTTGTCTTTAGTCCCTGCTGTTTGGATCGCACTTACTTTCTTGCGTGCGAGTAGTTACCTCCTGATGCTTCTCAATCTGTCAGTGCGGTCTGTCCGGTCTCACCTTGCTGCTGCCGTATGGAGCGTGTTGTTGCACTGGGGGTCCGTATCTCTGTTATGAGCAGACTGGTGTTCGTGCCCGGAGACACAACTTGCTACGGTACTTTTCTGTTCGTCCGTTTTCTAATGGCGGCTCCTCTCCCTTCTCAGGATGTGCCGTTTCCACCCTCTGCAGCTTTAAAAAATGGCATTGTTGTGAGGCAGTATACCTCCAGGTCAGGAGATCTTAGTTCCAATTGCTTAAATTTTGAGTTTTATGTTATCTATGACATAGTTATATGCGTTGGTTTACGGAGCTATGGATTTATGCTGCCATCTTAGCACTGGCCAGCTCCGCCCCCATAGAGGGCTAGATATTTTCAAAACTTTTTTACTAAACTTTTCTACTGAACTTTTTTACTAAACTTTTTCACAAACACAGATTATTTCTTCTGTTACTAGACTCCTTTCAAATTTGGTCTATGTTATTTTACATTTATCTGACTTCCAAATGATCCAATTTTATCAGTTTCTCCCACTTAAAATAGCTCTATCTGGATACAATGTGAAGCATTCTGGAAATACTTATTATACAATGTTTGTTGAATACCTGTATCAAGGTCCTATATTAGTTCTCCTATCTCCATGATGATAATTTACTGGATGTTTATAGGATATTACAATTTAATAATCAAATTAAGGAGTCCCTGTGTAAAATAAGAAAGGACATTGTAAACAGTTGTATACATCTATAAGGGTCACTGCTCATATAATAGATATTCTTCCTAAATGTTCAATCCTAATACCAAAAATTCACTAAATCAAACTCTGAGTTTAACCCTTGAGGCATCCTAGTGCAAAATTTAAAAATCCAAAATACTTCTCTCTTTGAGAGATTATACTCCAAATCTCCCCTTTTTGTTTTGGGTCTGACTCTCTCTATCAATGTCCATTTCATTGTTTCAGGGGATTTAGAATGTTTGTATTTAAAATGTTGGACTAATAGTGTAGTAAGTTTCCCTGTCTTTATATTCGATATATGCTCTCGTATTCTTTCCCTGACCTCCCTTGTGGTCAGACCTGTATACTGTACATGACATTGTGTGCACGTCAAAAGGTAGACCCAAAGAGCCGGAACTACTGCAGTCGCAACAGTCGTGGCTGCGACTGGGCCCTCGAGGTCGGCCACTCTGGGGGGACAGAAGGTGTGACCTGATCTCTAAGTGTGTGTGTGTGCATGGACTCTGAAACACATTTTTTACTTTACTTTACAGCGCAATAGCTAATGTCAAGTTCTTTCGGGGGGGGGGTTCCCAGTAGAGTGCAGGGGCCCGGGCTGTGCCAACTTTGGAGGAGGTGTCTGAATCTCGTGCCGCGGGACTATTGAGCCGGTACCAGGAACCTTTTTAGAAGCTAGCCATGGACTCTTAGGGGTGTCCTTAATTAAGTCACCACTGCAAAATGCTTTTTAAAGATGCGGACATGCCGTAATTTTGTATAGCCTTGAGTTCCCAAACTAAACACAGTGTCAGACAGGGAGCGGGAACTTGGGAGCGGGAGGTAGAGTACCATGCAGGAGAGACAGTAGTGGAGCAGTATGTTGAGCGGCTGTGGTAGGACTTAGGGAAACCGCTGGGCTGAAGACTCAGATCCCTGCAGGAGATGCAGATTTAAAATTATCAGGTCAGAGTGTCACTGTGGCTGCAAGCAGGTCCAATGTAGTTAATAATCTATTAGGCTTCCAGTAGCTGGAGAAAACTACTGCTCTGTTTTTTTAAATCACTAAAGTTAGTACCTAACAGTTTTTTCTTTAAAAAAAAAAAAAAGAAGTAAAAATACATTTAAAAAAAAAATCCTAGTGCTGAAATATTATGCTCAGTCCAGACTCACGGCTCAGTTTAGGAATAATGCTTTGATTACCACTAACACTGTTAAAAACCCTTTTTATCTTTAAGAAAATAATTATAAACAATAGATGACTGTGACATCTTCCAAATAATTGCAGTTTGTTTGTATTCAACTTAAATGCAAGATTAAAACAGCCTGTTTAATGCAATCTGGTTTATTATTCTCTTAATTTTGTATTCAAGCCTTAAAATGGTACTACTTACCTCAATATAAACATTTAAATTCTATGTAAATACATAAAATACCTGGATTCTAGATTTTTAGAATCTATTTAAAAATAACTATTTAATAGTTACCTAGTTAAAATAATTACAAAATTACCTGTAAAAATTACCTGTAAAATAAATCCTAACCTAAGTTACAATTAAACCTAACACTACACTATCAATAAATTAATTAAATAAAATACCTACAATTATCTACAATTAAACCTAACACTACACTATCAATAAATGAATTAAATACAATACCTACAAATAAATACAATGAAATAAACTAACTAAAGTACAAAAAATAAAAAAGAACTAAGTTAAAAAAAATAAAAAAATATTTACAAACATTAGAAAAATATTACAACAATTTTAAACTAATTACACCTACTCTAAGCCCCCTAATAAAATAACAAAGCCCCCCAAAATAAAAAAATGCCCTACCCTATTCTAAAATTAAAATAGAAAAGCTCTTTTACCTTACCAGCCCTTAAAAGGGCCCTTTACGGGGCATGCCCCAAAGAATTCAGCTCTTTTGCCTGTAAAAAAAAACATACAATACCCCCCCCAACATTACAACCCACCACCCACATACCCCTAATCTAACCCAAACCCCCATTAAATAAACCTAACACTAAGCCCCTGAAGATCTCCCTACCTTGTCTTCACCACACCGGGTTCACCGATCGGTCCAGAAGAGCCTCCGAAGTCTTCATCCAAGCCCAAGCGGGGGCTGAAGATGTCCATGATCCGGCTGAAGTCTTGATCCAAGCAGGAGCTGAAGAGGTCCATGATCCGGCTGAAGTCTTCATCCAAGCGGGAGCTGAAGAGGTCCATGATCCGGCTGAAGTCTTCTATCAAGCGGCATCTTCAATCTTCTTTCTTCCGGATCCATGTTCATCCCGCCGACGCGGAACATCCATCTTCACCGATGACTTCACGACGAATGACGGTTCCATTAAGGGACGTCATCCAAGATGGCGTCACTCGAATTCCGATTGGCTGATAGGATTCTATTAGCCAATCGGAATTAAGGTAGGAAAATTCTGATTGGCTGATGGAATCAGCCAATCAGATTCAAGTTCAATCCGATTGGCTGATCCAATCAGCCAATCAGATTGAGCTTGCATTCTATTGGCTGATAGGAAGTATTTAGCTTTAAATAGGAATACTTTAGTTAATAAGAGTTAATTTATTTTGTTAGATTTAAATTATATTTAATTTAGGGGGGTGTTATTTTAAGGTTAGACTTAGCTTTAGGGGTTAATAAATTTATTAGAGTAGTGGTGAGGTCCGGTCGGCAGATTAGGGGTTAATACTTGAAGTTAGGTGTTGGCGATGTTAGGGAGGGCAGATTAGGGGTTAATACTATTTATTATAGGGTTATTGAGGCGGGAGTGAGGCGGATTAGGGGTTAATAACTTTATTATAGTAGCGGTGAGGTCCGGTCGGCAGATTAGGGGTTAATAAGTGTAGGTAGGTGGAGGCGACATTGGGGGCAGCAGATTAGGGGTTAATAAATATAATATAGGGGTCGGCGGTGTTGGGGCAGCAGATTAGGGGTTCATAGGGATAACGTAGGTTGCGGCGGTGTACGGAGCGGAAGATTAGGGGTTAATAATATAATGCAGGTGTCAGCGATAGCGGGGGTGGCAGATTAGGGGTTAATAAGTGTAAGGTTAGGGGTGTTTAGACTCAGGGTACATGTTAGGGTGTTACGTGCAGACATAGGAAGTGTTTCCCCATAGGAAACAATGGGGCTGCGTTAGGAGCTGAACGCTGCTTTTTTGCAGGTGTTAGATTTTTTTTCAGCTCAAACTGCCCCATTGTTTTCTATGGGGGAATCGTGCACGAGCACGTTTTTGAAGCTGGCCGCGTCCGTAAGCACCGCTGGTATTGAGAGTTGCAGTGGCGGTAAATATGCTATACGCTCCCTTTTTGGAGCCTAACGCAGCCCTTCTGTGAACTCTAAATACCAGCGGTATTTAAAAGGTGCGGGGAGAAAAAAAGCCAGCGTTAGCTACGCGGGTCGTTACCGACAAAACTCTAAATCTAGCCGTAAGTATGCATTATAACAGCTTAATATAGTTAATCATCAGCAATGATACTGAGCACATATTGATTTTTGTTACCCATATGGTATAGAACCCAATTTGTACTAAGTAAACAATACATGTTATTTGAAACTGAAACAAAACATGTAATACGCTGCAAAATTGTGACACTTTCTATCTATAGAGATGGTACGCTGAATAACATAATTTATGTAAGAATTTACCTGATAAATTAATTTCTTCATATTGGCAAGAGTCCATGAGCTAGTGACGTATGGGATATACAATCCTACTAGGAGGGGCAAAGTTTCCCAAACCTCAAAATGCCTATAAATACACCCCCCACCACACCTACAATTCAGTTTAATGAATAGCCAAGAAGTGGGGTGATAAGAAAGGAGCAAAAGCATCAGCAAGGAATTGGAATAATTGTGCTTTATACAAAAAAAATCATAACCACCACAAAAAGGGTGGGCCTCCTGGACTCTTGCCAATATGAAAGAAATTAATTTATCAGGTAAATTCTTACATAAATTATGTTTTCTTTCATGTAATTGGCAAGAGTCCATGAGCCAGTGACGTATGGGATAGCAAATACCCAAGATGTGGAACTCCACGCAAGAGTCACTAGAGAGGGAGGGATAAAAATAAAGACAGCTAATTCCACTGAAAAATTAATCCACAACGCAAATCAAAAGTTTTAATCTTAATAATGAAAAAAACTGAAATTATAAGCAGAAGAATCAAACTGAAACAGCTACCAAAAACTGCTTCTGAAGAAGAAAAAACAACAAAACGGTAGAATTTAGTAAAAGAATGCAAAGAAGACCAAGTTGCTGCTTTGCAAATCTGATCAACAGAAGCTTCATTCTTAAAAGCCCATTAAGTAGAAACTGACCTAGTAGAATGAGCCGTAATCCTCTGAGGCGGGGATTTACCTGACTCCAAATAAGCATAATGAATCAAAAGCTTTAACCAAGAAGCCAAGGAAATAGCAGAGGCCTTCTGACCTTTCCTAGAACCAGATAAGATAACAAATAGACTAGAAGTCTTCCTGAAATCTTTAGTAGCTTCAACAAAATATTTCAAAGCTCTTACCACATCCAAAGAATGTAAAGATCTCTCCAGAGAATTCTTAGGATTAGGACACAAAGAAGGGACAACAATTTCTCTACTAATGTTGTTGGAGTTCACAACTTTAGGTAAAAATTTAAACGAAGTCCGCAAGACCGCCTTATCCTGATGAAAAATCAGAAAAAGAGACTCACAAGAAAGAGCAGATAATTCAGAAACTCTTCTAGCAGAAGAGATGGCCAAAAGGAACAATCCTTTCCAAGAAAGTAATTTAATGTCCAAAGAATGCATAGGCTCAAACGGAGGAGCCTGTAAAGACTTCAAAACCAAATTAAGACTCCAAGGAGGAGAGATTGATTTAATGACAGGCCTGATACGAACCAAAGCCTGAACAAAACAATGAATTTCAGGAAGATTAGCAATTTTTCTGTGGAACAGAACAGAAAGAGCAGAGATTTGTCCTTTCAAGGAACTTGCAGACAAACCCTTATCTAAACCATCCTGAAGAAACTGTAAAATTCTAGGAATTCTAAAAGAATGCCAAGAGAATTTATGAGAAGAGCACCATGAAATGTAAGTCTTCCAAACTTGATAATAAATCTTTCTAGACACAGATTTATGAGCCTGCAACATAGTATTAATCACTGAGTCAGAGAAACCTCTATGACTAAGCACTAAGCGTTCAATCTCCATACCTTCAAATTTAATTATTTGAGATCCTGATGGAAAAACGGGCCTTGCGATAGAAGGTCTGGCCTCAACGGAAGTGGCCAAGGTTGGCAACTGGACATCCGAATAAGATCCGCATACCAAAACCTGTGTGGCTATGCTGGAGCCACCAGCAGTACAAACGAACGCTCCATTATGATTTTGGAAATCACTCTTGGAAGAAGAACTAGAGGCAGAAAAATATAAGCAGGTTGATAATTCCAAGGAAGTGTGAACGCATCCACTGCTTCCGCCTGAGGATCCCTGGACCTGGACAGATACCTGGGAAGTTTCCTGTTTAGATGAGAAGCCATCAGATCTATTTCTGGAAGCCCCCACAATTGAACAATCTGAAAAAAACACATCTGGGTGAAGAGACCACTCTCCCAGATGTAAAGTCTGATGACTGAGATAATCCGCTTCCCAATTGTCTATACCTGGGATATGGACCGCAGAGATTAGACAGGAGCTGGATTCCGCCCATGCAAGTATCCGAGATACTTCTTTCATAGCCTGAGGACTGTGAGTCCCACCCTGATGATTGACATATGCCACAGTTGTGACATTATCTGTCTGAAAACAAATAAATGGTTCTCTCTTCAGTAGAGGCCAAAACTGAAGAGCTCTGAGAATCGCATGGAGTTCCAAAATATTGATTGGTAATCTCGCCTCTTGAGGTTTCCAAACCCTCTGCGCTGTCAGAGATCCCCAGACAGCTCCACAACCTGAAAGACTCACATCTGTTGTGATCACAGTCCAGGTTGGACGAACAAAAGAGGCCCCTTGAACTAAACGATGGTGATCTAACCACCGAGTCAAAGATATTCGAACATTGGGATTTAAGGATATTAATTGTGATATCTTTGTATAATCCCTGCACTATTGGTTGAGCGTACAAAGCTGAAGAGGTCTCATGTGAAAACGAGCAAAGGGGATCGCGTCCGATGCTGCAGTCATGAGACCTAAAACCTCCATGCACATAACTACTGAAGGGAATGATTGAAACTGAAGATTCCGACAAGCTGAAACCAATTTCAGACGTCTTTTGTCTGTTAGAGACAAAGTCATGGATATTGAATCTATTTGGAATCCTAAAAAGGTTACCCTTGTCTGAGGAATCAAAGAACTTTTTGGTAAATTGATCCTCCAACCATGTCTTTGAAGAAACAACACTAGTTGATTTGTGTGAGATTCTGCAGAATGTAAAGACTGAGCAAGTACCAAGATATCGTCCAAATAAGGACACCGCAATACCCCGCTCTCTGATTACAGAGAGTAGGGCACCCAGAACCTTTGAAAAGATCCTTGGAGCTGTTGCTAGGCCAAAAGGAAGAGCAACAAACTGGTAATGCTTGTCTAGAAAAGAGAATCTCAGGAACTGATAGTGATCTGGATGAATTGGAATATGAAGATATGCATCCTGTAAGTCTATTGTGGACATATAATGCCCTTGCTGAACAAAAGGCAGAATAGTCCTTATAGTCACCATCTTGAATGTTGGTATTCTTACATAACAATTCAAAATTTTTAGATCCAGAACTGGTCTGAAAGAATTATCCTTCTTTGGGACAATGAACAGATTTGAATAAAACCCCAGACCCCGTTCCTGAAAAGGAACTGGCACAATTATCTCAGACAACTCCAGGTCTGAAACACACTTCAGGAAAGCCTGAGCTTTTTCTGGGTTCACTGGAATGCGTGAGAGAAAAAAACTTCTCACAGGCAGCTTTACTTTGAAACCTATTCTGTACCCCTGAGAGACAATGTTCTGAATCCAATGATTTTGGACTGAATTGATCCAAACATCCTTGAAAAATCTTAGTCTGCCCCCTACCAGCTGGGCTGGAATGAGGGCCGCACCTTCATGCGAACTTGGGGGCTGATTTTGATCTTTTAAATGGCTTGGATTTATTCCAGACTGAAGAAGGCTTCCAATTGGAAACCATTCCCTTAGGGGAAGGATCAGGTTTCTGTTCCTTATTTTGTCGAAAGGAACGAAAATGGTTAGCAGCCTTAAATTTACCCTTAGATTCCTGAGGCAAAAAAGCTCCCTTCCCCCAGTGACAGTTGAAATAATCGAATCCAACTGAGAACCAAATAATTTATTACCTTGGAAAGAGAGATATAGCAACGTTGATTTAGAAATCATATCAGCATTCCAAGATTTATGCCATAAAGCTCTTCTAGCTAAAATAGCTAAAGACATATATCTAACATCAATTCTAATGATATAAAAAATGGCATGGCAAATGACATTATTAGCATGTTGAATTAACTTAACAATGCTATACACATTATGATCTGGTACTTGTTGCGCAACATCAGCTAAAGAAATAGCAGGCCTAAGAAGATGACCTGAACATAAATAAGCCTTCCTTAGATAAGATTCAAGTTTCCTATCTAAAGGATCTTTAAAAGAAGTACTATCTGCCGTAGGAATAGTAGTACGCTTTGCAAGAGTAGAGATGGCCCCATCAACTTTGGGGATCTTTTCCCAAAACTCCAATCTATCAGATGGCAAAGGATACAATTTCTTAAACCTTGAAGAAGGAGTAAAAGAGGTACACAGTCTATTCCATTCCCTAGAAATCACATCTGAAATAGCATCAGGAACTGGAAAAACCTCAGGAATAACTACATGAGGTTTAAAAACCGAATTTAAACGTTTATTAGTTTTAATATCAAGAGGACTAGTCTCCTCCATATCTAAAGCAATCAACACCTCCTTTAATAAGGAATGAATATACTCCATTTTAAACAAATATGAAGATTTGTCAGTGTCAATATCTGAGGCAGAATCTTCCGAACCAGATAGATCCTCATCAGAGATAGATAAATCAGAATGTTGTCGGTCATTTAAAAATTCATCAATTTTATGAGAAGTTTTAAAAGACCTTTTACATTTATTAGAAGGCGGTATGACAGACAAAGCCTTCTGAATGGAATTAGAAACAAATTCTCTCACATTAATAGGAATACCCTGAGCATTAGATGTTGAAGGACCAGCAACAGGTAATGGACTACTACTAATGGAAATATTGTCTGCATGTAAAAGTTTGTCCTGACAACTATCAGAGGAGGAACAGATACCACAAGTTTGCAACAAATGCACTTAGCTTTGGTAGAACCGGCATCAGGCAACAGGATTCCAGTAGTAGATTCTGAAACAGGGTCAGTTTGAGACATCTTGCAATATGTAAAAGAAAACATATTAAGCAAAATGATCAATTTAATTATATGACAGTTTCAGGAATGGGATATAAATGCAAAACAAAATAAGCCTCTGGAAACCAGAAGCAAAAAAAAATGAAGTCTTAAATAATGACAAAACGTTTGGCACCAAGTATGACGCCCAACTAACAAAATATTTTTTGGCGCCAAGAACGTCTGCAACAAACACGAGCGTTATAGATGACGCAACTACGTGAAAAAACTGCAACTAAGACGCCGGAAATTACAAAATTACGTCAACAAACGTAATTCTCGCGCCAAAAAAATCTCACGCAAAGAATAACGAAAAAAATTATAGCATTTTGCGCTTAACAGACCACAATTTTGAAAAGAGAGTCAATTTGAAAACTTCAGGTAAGAATTTTTTTTTTTTATATGCATTTCCCAAATATGAAACTGACAGTCTGCAAAAAGGAAATATACTGATAAACCTGAATCATGGCAAATATAAGTACAAACATATATTTAGAACTTTAAATATAAAGTGCCAAACCATAGCTGAGAGTGTCTTAAATAAAGGAAAAATACTTACCAAAAGACACTCATCTACATAAAGTAGATAGCCAAACCAGTACTGAAACGAGAATCAGCAGAGGTAATGGTATATAAGAGTATATCGTCGATCTGAAAAGGGAGGTAGGAGATGAATCTCTACGACCGATAACAGAGAACCTATGAAATAGATTCCCGTTAGGATGACCATTGTATTCAATAGGTAATACTCCCTTCACATCCCTCTGTCATTCACTGCACTCTGAGAGGAACCGGGCTTCAAAAAAGCCGAGAAGCGCATATCAACGTAGAAATCTAGCACAAACTTACTTCACCACCTCCATAGGAGGCAAAGTTTGTAAAACTGAATTGTGGGTGTGGTGGGGAGTGTATTTATAGGCATTTTGAGGTTTGGGAAACTTCGCCCCTCCTGGTAGGATTGTATATCCCATACGTCACTAGCTCATGGACTCTTGCCAATTACATGAAAGAAATAAACGTTACAAGTAAACATCTCAAGTCTGGGTATATCGAGCAATAATAGATAAGCATAAAGGTTGGTACTGATAGTTAATGACCAGCAGGGCAGACACTGTATGTGCCAGCATAGTAATGTAATAGCCCATGGGCACATAGATAAACAAAAGTGTGCCTACAAAGCATGAACCAACATGATAAAGTCACATATCTTAGTTGCTACTTGACACACTGTGTAACGCTGCTCTCCGAATAGTCTAATGAAACAATACAGGGTTTCCCTATTGAAATACCCGCTCTGCAGATTACATAATGGTGCGTGATATGTGGGAGGGGGTGTGTGTCACATTAGCCAATGAACAGCAAGGATCTACGTAATCGTAATAATTTCCTAACAGGCAGACCAACCCATAAGAGATTTGCTGAACCAACCAGCTTTGTTCACTACTAGGGACATAGGCAACTATGCAATTGGCAGCCATGTGATAACATCTATATCTATTTCAATACACTGCCATCATATGTTAAATGACCTACTTATATTAAATACCCTGACATATTGGATTGCATATGGATACCCATCTTATACATAAAGAAAACATAGTTAAAAAAAAAAAGATCCTATATACACAAAAAGCATAATAAATACATAAAAGATTTTTTTTTTTTTTGGATAACCATAAGGGTAACAGAATGTATGTATTACGAGAACTACAGTACAAACCCTACAAGGGATACATAGTGATCTACTTAATGAAGCAGGGCATTCAGCAAACATAAGTAATATATGCTTCGGTCCCTTCGGACCTTCAATGGTGTTTAATACTCAAAAGTATACATACCCTCAACAAAAAGAAAAAAGGAAAAAGGGGGTACTGTCCTCATATAAATAGATGTTGGGCCCTTAGTAGAATAGAGATAAATCTAAATGTGTTTTAAGTCCTTTAGGATGTAATGTGCCTAGTTTATGTATCCAGATAATGTTTCTTTTTAATAATTCTTCATCCCTATTGCCACCTTTTTTCAAGGGGGGAATGTGATCTATTACCATCGTTCTAATCATGGCAATAGAATGTCCATGATGGAGAAAGTGGTGAGCCACTGGCTGATCACTGTCGTGATTCTTATAGGCTGACCTGATGACAGTCTTGTGGTTGGCAAGATGCTCTCTGAACGAGGTACAGGTCTTGCCAACGTAATATTTGCCACACGGGCAAATAATAATGTAACCCACAAAGTCTAAGGTGCAGGTGATTCTGTGTCTAATTGTTTGGTCATATAAGGATGCGAGAACCGATCACCTGTCAACATTGTGTTGCAGGTGACACAGCTCCCACATTTAAAACAACCAGTCTTTGTACTAGTTAGCCAAGTGCGTGAATCACGATAAATGTCATGCTGCACTATTAAGGACCTTAAACTTTTACCTTTTTTTGTACACCATTGTGGTCGTTAAGTCTCATTCGGCTAGATTACAAGTTGTGCGTTAGCCTTAAAAAGCAGCATTGAGAGGTCCCAATGCTGCTTTTTTCCTAACGCTGGTATTACGAGTCTTGCAGGTACAGGTGTACCACTCACTTTTTTGGTCAGACTCGAAAATACAGCAAATCCACTTACGTCAATTGCGTATCCTATATTTTCAATGGGACTTGCATAACGCCGGTATTACGAGTATTCCAAAAAGTGAGCGGTACAGCCTCTCCTGTCAAGACTGATACCGCATTTAAAAGTCAGTTGTTAAGAGTTTTATGGGCTCACACCGTAGCATAAAACTCTTAACTAAAGTGCTAAAAAGTACACTAACACCCATAAACTACCTATTAACCCCTAAACTGAGGCACCCCCCCCACATCGCAAACACTAAAATAAAAATTTTAACCCCTAATCTGCCGAACCGGACATCGCCGCCAGTATAATAAATATATTAACCCCTAAACCGCCGCCCTCCCGCATCGCAAACACTAGTTAAATTTTATTAACCCCTAATCTGCCGTCCCTAACATCGCCGACACCTACCTACATTTATTAACCCCTAATCTGCCGCCCACAACATCGCCGCAACTATATTAAATGTATTAACCCCTAAATCTAAGTCTAACCCTAACCCCCTAATTTAAATATAATTTAAATAAATCTAAATAAAATTACTACAATTCACTAAATAATTCCGATTTAAAACTAAATACTTACCGATAAAATAAACCATAAGCTAGCTACAATATAACTAATAGTTACATTGTAGCTAGTTTATGGTTTATTTTTATTTTACAGGCAACTTTGTATTTATTTTAACTAGGTACAATAGTTATTAAATAGTTAATAACTATTTAATAGCTACCTAAATAAAATAAATTCAAATTTACCTGTAAAATAAAACCTAACCTATGTTACAATTATACCTAACACTAAACTATAATTAAATTAATTACCTAAACTAAATACAATTAAATACAATTTAAATAAATTTTTTAAAGTACGGAAAAAAAACACTAAATTACAGAAAATAATAAAATAATTACAAGTTTTTTAAACTAATTACACCAAATCTAATAAAATAAAAAAGCCCCCCAAAATAATATAAAGCCCTACCCTATACTAAATTACAAATAGCCCTTAAAAGGGCCTTTTGCGGGGCATTGCCCCAAAGTAATCAGCTTTTTTACCTGTAAAAAAAAGTGCAATACCCCCCCAACATTAAAACCCACCACCCACACACCCAACCCTACTCTAAAACCCACCCAATACCCCCTTAATAAAACCTTACACTAACCCCTTGAAGATCACCCTACCTTGAGAAGTCTTCACCCAGCCGGGCCGAAGTCTTCAACGAAGCCGGGGGAAGTAGTCCTCCAGACGGGCAGAAGTCTTCATCGAAGCCGGCCAGAAGAAGTCCTCCAGATGGGCAGAGGTCTTCATCCAGGCGGCATCTTCTATCTTCATCCATCCGGCGCTGAGCGGGTCCATCTTCAAGACATCCGACGCGGAGCATCCTCTTCAAACGAAGTCCAACTGAAGAATGAAGGTTCCTTTAAATGACGTCATCCAAGATGGCATCCCTTGAATTCTATCAGCCAATCAGAATTAAGGTAGAAAAAAATCCTATTGGCTCATGCAATCAGCCAATAGGATTGAGCTCGCATTCTATTGGCTGATCCAATCAGCCAATAGAATGCCAGCTCAATCCTATTGGCTGATTGGATCAGCCAATAGGATTGAGCTTCA